>NW_028275158.1:13357389-13484889 GCF_013281855.1 Momordica charantia | reverse complement strand
GAGTTATTTGTTTTTCCACTGTAATTTTTAAAATAAAGGTTTAAATGTCCCTCAAAAGTAAGTAAGTAGATGCGAAACATATAAAACGCTGTTAATCCTGCTGTGGAACAGGCTATTATTGCGAAAATCGGTGAATACAACCAACTATCATTAAGAATTTCATCTTTGGACCAAAAGCAGGCAAGGGGGAATACCACAAAGAGAAAGGGTACCTAATAAAAAAGCATTTTTTGTAATTGGCACATGCTTTGTTAAATAAGAACCATATTCTGACTTTTATCTGGAGAATATCCAACAACGGATTCCATTGAGTGAATAATTGACCCAGATCCTAAAAACAACAACGCTTTTGAATAAGCATGAGTAATCAAATGAAATAAAGCAGCCCGATAAGACCCTATACCCAAGGCTAACATCATATAACCCAATTGAGACATTGTAGAATAGGCTAAACTTCTCTTAATATCTTTTTGAGCAAGAGCTAAAGTAGCTCCAAATAGTACTGTTATTATACCTATCAAAGCTATTAGATTCATTATGTAAGGTATTACTATAAAAAGCGGAAGAAGCCGAGCGACAAGAAAAATTCCCGCTGCTACCATCGTAGCAGCATGTATAAGAGCCGAAATGGGGGTAGGGCCCTCCATAGCATTAGGTAACCATACATGAAGAGGAAATTGAGCGGATTTAGCAACTGCACCTGCAAATAATAGGACCGCGCACAAAGTAACAAATAAGAAATTAACCTCACTATTATAAATCAAGTTATTGAATATTTTAAACAAATCGCGAAATTCAAAACTCCCCGTCGTCCAATAAAGACCTAAAATCCCTAATAATAAACCAAAATCCCCCACGTGATTAGTTACAAATGCCTTTTGACAAGCATTCGCCGCAGTAGGTCGGGTGAACCAAAAACCTATTAATAGATAAGAACACATTCCAACCAATTCCCAAAAAATATAAATTTGTATCAAATTCGAACTAGTCACTAATCCCAACATTGATGTATTGAACAAACTCATATAAGCAAAAAATCTCAAATATCCTTGATCATGAGACATATAATTGTCACTATAAATAAGAACCATAATTCCAACAGTCGTGATTAATATTGCCATAATACAAGTAAGTGGATCGATCAAGTAGCCCAACTCTAAAGAAAAATCATTATTGATAGTCCAAGACCATACATATTGATAGATATAATTACTATTTATTTGATCAATAGATAGATAAACTGAAAAAATCATAACTATACTTAACAATAAAACACTCGGAAAAGACCACATACGTCGAAGGTTTTTTGTTGCCGTCGGAAAAAGTAGAAGTCCGACTCCTATTAAGATAGGAATTGGAAGTGAGATGAAAAGTATGATCCATGAATATTGATACATATATTCCATAAAAAAAGTATATTTAATTCCTAATTAATTTTTCTGATTCACTAGCTCTTATCTCTTTTCAAAAGGATCAGTATTTTTCTGAATACACTATTATTGAAGTATGTTGTTTTCTGTACATAAAATATTCAGCCAAAGCAACTCTTGTATAAGGGGCAAGGTATTGTAATGTAGCCGGAGAATCCGTCGTTTCGGCTACTATAATAGTGTATTCCATTGCCCCCCTTTCCTATAAAGTAGTCACTACTTGAGCCACAGAAGATGCTTTTTGACCAATAGCTACTATGAATTCAACAACAAATTTATTGAATAAAACTTTATTGAATATTCATTTGTTTTTACACAAAATACAAACTACGAGTTTAGGGCAACACACCCAACAGGCAATCCATGGCTCGGGCATCTTCTCAGTAATTCCTTAAAACGCTCCCAAGCTTCTTGAACTGCTTCGTTCTTGGTCAACGTGTGGCACTTTGCCAAAAATTTCTCCGTCAGTCTGCCCAAGTGTTGATAGAATTTGGTTCTAGTATGTTTAGCCAAGTCCTTGCACCATCCCTGAGCAGAAAAGGAAACATTTTTAATCTTAGTACATCCTCAGAGACACCAGGAAGTTGAAATGCATTAGCTATTTCAATAAAGAATTTGAGATGGGAGTAAGGATCTACGTTAGTCAATCCTCCGAACTGGCCGATCGTCTGTAACATTTGGAACATGACTGGCTTGAGCTTGAACTGTGCGACTTGGGGTACAGGATTATTTATCCCTGAATTTAGGTTGTGGAACGCATGAGTGACATAATTTCGCATGGGTACATCTCGGTTGTCTGTTAGAAGGATCAGATTGGGAATTTCTCGTGCTCAGTTTGCTGCTCCTTCACCTACCATATCTCCATTTATAGGTGGACTTTGTGGCAGTGGAGGATCTTGTGGATTTCTATTCATCTCGATGATCTCTTCTTCAATTTTTACTTCTTTCGCTTTTTTATTTTCACGATCTTTTCTCAACCTCTGCTCACGCCTTATCCTCCCAAGGGTTCTTTCAATCTCTTGATCAAAGGTCAACCACCCAGACCCTGTGCTCATACACAACTCCCTTAAAGGTTAGATATAACAAAAAGTCCAATGACAAAGGTATGCAACAATCACACATGAAACAATTCACTTGAAAAGAATATGATTTGAAAACTTAAGTCCCCGACAACGGCGCCAAAAACTTGTTGGGACTTTCTCTACCTTTAAAAAAGATTAGAAACTCGTGCAAGTGCACACGGTCACAAGTAATACTCGGAAGTAATCCAAGGTCTAATCCTCAGGGACTTGTTGCTTTTCAAAATCAAGTAATGCAATTGTGATTTAGGAAGAAAAATGTGATGAAATGTTGTTGTTTGGGGTTTTAACTAACAAGCAATTTAATGAAACTCAACCTCCTTGTCTCCTACCTTAGTTTTGATACAAAACATGGAAAACACACTATGTTGGGAAAATGCATCAGGCGCAATTCCTTACCTTTCTTGGGATTTGAGTTTTACTCTTTCACTACCACTTTTGGTTACTGTAGAGACTAGGGTAACCTACAATCATATTCCTATGTGTGATTACAATCCTAGAAAATGTCTACCAACTCTGCATTATGGGTCAGAGGGCCTATGTCTGGGACCATGTTTTATGTACTTATTCCTAAGTCACATCTCATATTAGTTTCGTATTATTTTACCTAACTCACCTTTCCCAAGGTTGGGCTTTAGTGTATAAATCAAGTTCCCACTGGCCAAATGGAAATAGACGTAAAGAGAAGTTTTTAGAAACCAGCCCAAAAAAGTGTCAGGCTCAATCTGGCCAAAATCCCGAGCGTGTTGAAAATTAAATCATTTGACTAAGGCATTCCACAAGGAGGTTGATAACTAATTTAGAACATAATTAAATGAAAGTAAATCCACGAAAACATAAAGAAAGTATTTTTCATTGAATTTAAATGAACAAATAAGCTGTACAAGGAGTTCTAGCTTGACCATCTTCTCTCTCGAGCGTGAGGGGAGTTGAAACCCGCTAAAGAACTTTAAAATAATAGAATGAACAAATAACGGAAGTAAGAACTCGAATAAAAGCAATACGAAAGTTAAAAGCGTGAAAAACGAAGAAATGAACAATTAGAACATGAACATAAACCCTAAAAACATGTTCTACAACTAGAGACCGTCTAAAAGAAGATGAAATGAAGCTTGGAAGGGATGGAATTCTGATGGATGGATGACTCCCTTTTATAGCACCATAGGTTGGTTGAAACTCCCCTCCATTTTAAGTGGAAAAAGGGTTGAGATTCACCTAACCACCTCACTTAGACTTGGACTTACGGTTTTGAACATGTGGGAAATGTCCTCCTTGCCCTTCATTAATCAAAACGTGCGTTTTGACAATTTGTCCTCCAAAAATGCGCGAGCAACCTTGCAGAAACAGAATTATGTTATTTTCTTCCAACTTTAACCGCATTTATCTCATATTTTTCCTAAAGTACCATAGTTTGACTTTTATGCAGAAATAATCTATGCATGTTCTACTGTAAGAATATGTGGTTCTTTTGGCAAATAATAATGGGAAAGGGGTAAAAAACGTGTTCAAACAGGGCACCGACACATATTTATGCAGTAAAAAGTCAACTCTAACAATAACCGACAAGTATAATACATGCATTATGTCCAGATATCATTCCATAACACTAAGCTACAACAAGCCAATACATATTATCAAACTAGGAATAACCATAAAGTGTCATCCAACATATCCCAGAAAATCAACAAACCAATCACACTAAGAAAACATAAGATCCAACAGTGGATGCCTCACAACATCCTAGCTAATCACAACTAATCTAGCTTAGCAACCACAGTCAACAATTAAGAAAACCAAGTCCAACATTGACAAATATAATAGTATCATTTTCAGAGTCACGCACAATAAGACACAAAGCCTGCATCGATTAATAAAACACATACAAGTTGAGAATAATGAAAAACAATAACTCAAAGACTTATTCGATAACATCAACACACAATCACTCACGCACCCGCCGCTGGTACTACTTACCCACTGCCACGCTCCTAAATCTTGCATCGATTGAACACCTATGCATAAAGAGATAAAAGACAACCAATTAACACCAACTTTCCATTATAAAAAACAATTCTAAGGAGGTTCAAAGGTTCCATTACCACGAAATTGACATCTATTGGGAGTGGGTAGCTTAGATCTAGTTTGAATAGGTGTAGGTAGCGCGAATCGGGGCTAGAATGGAAGTGAGTAAACGCGGAACACCAAGGACTATGTTTTTTTTCTTTCGACATTTTTACAGCAGCAAAACACAAGGAAAACGCCTCGACAGCCACTGTCGTCGCCACAAGGGTGTGGATCTCCCAAATTAACTTGTTAAGGGTCATTGGTTGTCACCGAAAAATCGAGAGAGCAGCAAAACACTGCCGCCAGTCGTACTCCACCACAAACCACCACAAAAACTGTAGTAGAAAGGTGTCGACCGTCCCGTTATGTCGTTGTTGATGGAAAAAATACATACATGCGCAGCGGAAGTGAGCAAGAATCGAAATAACAATCTAGATGCATAATACAACCTAGGATTAAACATGCATGATCATACATTATGATGCTTAGAGATAAGTAGAGAAAAATACAAACCTTTGTAGCTTTTCAAAAATCTTCAAATAGCTCCAATGAAGGACCACCAAGAGATCTTCCTAGCTATTCTCAAGGCTTGGAATAGAGTGGTGGGACTCTTTTTAGAGAAGGAAAAAATTAGAGAAAAGTGGGGCTAAAAGCAGTTATGTAAGCTTTTTGAAAACACATAAAATAGCCAAAGGTTCCAAGAGCTTTTGATGTTTGAGCAAAAGCCTTCTTAAATAGGCAAATTACATGCAACTCTTGCATGTCAAAGTTCACCAAAAGCTTACAACACATATTCCACTCATGCATGGCATGACTAAGTGTCAAAATGCATGTCTAAGTTCACCAAAAGCTTACAACACACATTCCACTCATGCATGACATGACTAAGTGTCAAAATGCATGTCTAAGTTCACCAAAAGCTTACAACACACATTTCACTCATGCATGGCATGGCTAAGTGTCAAAATGCATGTTTAAGTTCACAAAAAACTTACAACACACATTCCACTTATGCATGCATGGCTAAGTGTCAAAAAGTGAATTTTTGAGATTATTTAAATGTTCCACTCAACAAGTTAGTGAAATTTTCCACCAACTTGGTTAAAAACATTATTTTAATCTACTTTAGTCAACCTTTGACTTTCTCTGGTCAAAGTCAACTATTTGACTTTTTCCAAAATCCGATGTTTGATGAAATCCATGCCTCCGATTATGAATCCGCATTCATAATTTTAATATTTAAATTCTATTTAAATATTTTGTCCAAATTTCTCAAATTGATATCATATATCAATTACTTAATCATATCTCATATGATTAACCTAATTCGTACGATTTGAATTATTCCTTAAAATTATTCCAAGTTTATTCCTATATGAGCTAGCCAGGGGACCTTATGGACCTACAGATCATGAGCTCCAACGATTCGAGATTAACTGATTAAACTCTTTAACCTAGTTAACCAACAATCGTTAACTACGCGGTCACTCCACTAAAGCCCGTAGCTGCACTCTCCTCACTGTAGATATATTATGTCCATTTGATATAACCATGATCGGTAAGTCGACCCTTCACAGGTTGTTCGTAATTACAGCTGGGTCAAAATACCGCTTTACCCCTGTAATTACCTCTTGTTCCTTAAGCCCCACTAATCCTTTGATGAACAATGATTTGTAGTCCAACTATCAAATCAAAAAATCCTCTCAAACCTTTTGATGAGGGTGGCACCAATTGTTCAAGACCTGGATTCAGCCCTTAAGAGAACAACCTCTCTACTATCCCAAAATTGGGTAGAAGTGAATTCCTTCTTGCAGCCTATGTCCCTAGCTATCTACTGGGTCTTACCCCTGAAATGGGAGGCTTATTGAGCCAGCGCTGTTGAGCTGCTCTCACCCATGCAGATCTAAGGATAATCCCGAGTAAACAGAAGTTCATAGTTAACTCAGGATTAAGATCGAGTTACCTAGGCCATCAAAGTTGAGATAGTCAGTTTCAAACAGTAAACGATGTTATAAAGTAAAAGTGACTATCTCATGGTCCGGTCTTTTGCAAACTCTTTGCACGGGACACCCTCACTCGCATGTCTTCACATGAACGAATTAGGATCACATCGTTTGTACTAGCTACAAAGTGGGCCGCATCCATAGTGTCCCCAGAATAAGGCGCCCAACCTTATTCCTATACTATAGACCATTTAGACTATTAACTCAAACTTGATCCATATTTATGTCTCTTACATAGAGTTTGAGTCTCAGGTAACAATCTAGGATCTTTTATTTTATTGGATTTAGATATAGTAAGAACATTTTATTGGATCAATAACTACTTATTGATTAAAACCTTCAATAACAACTTTATTGAATGATAAAAGTATATCTGTCATTTTCAAACTACTAAAACCCAACAAACTCCCACTTGGACTAAAACTCCAATGGTACATTTTATTGAGTTTAAGTGAGAAAATACAAGAAGATTGGGCATACATCAGATACACGCCGAATTATTCTCCCACTTATCCTACTTTACAAAACTCGTAGTCCTAGACTCTCTAGGTGACCCTCAAACACTTTAGCCGAGAGGGCCTTAGTAAATGGATCAGCAAGATTCTCTTCCGAGGCTATCTGAGTGACGACCACGTCTCCCCGGTTTACTATCTCCCTTATGAGATGGTATTTCCGCTCAATATGCTTTGCGCGCTTATGGCTTCTAGGTTCCTTGGAATTTGCAACTGCTCCATTGTTATCACAAAAGAGAGTGATGGGCAGATGTATGTCTGGAACGACTTCCAGATTAGTCAAGAATTTCCTGAGCCACACTGCTTCCTTTGCTGCTTCACAAGCAGCTACGTATTCAACTTCCATTGTGGAGTCTGCAATGCAAGTTTGCTTTACACTTCTCCACACTACTGCTCCTCCATTCAAAGTGAACACTGATCCCGATGTAGATTTTCTAGCATCTTTATCGGTCTGAAAATCAGAGTCAGTGTATCCAGTAAGGATCAGATCCTTAGCACCATACACGAGCATATAGTTCCTCGTTCTCCTAAGATACTTGAGGATATTTTTAACGGCAGTCCAATGATCATATCTTGGATTAGACTGATATCTGCTGACTATCCCTACTGCATAGCATATGTCAGGTCTAGTACATAACATAGCATACATTAAGCTTCCAACAGCTGAAGCGTAGGGAATATGTCTCATCCCCTCAATTTCTTGAGGTGTCTTAGGACACTGTTCCTGAGACAGGTGAATTCCATGTCTAAAAGGTAATAAACCTCTTTTGGAATTCTGCATCTTATATCTAGACAACATTTTGTCGATATAAGTTGCTTGAGACATGGCTAGTGTCTTGTTCTTTCGGTTCCGAACTATTTGGATCCCTAGAACATGCTGTGCATCTCCCAAATCTTTCATTTGGAATTGCTTAGCTAGCCATTTTTTAACGTCAGACAGAAAACCTACATCATTCCCAATGAGTAGGATGTCGTCAACGTACAAAACTAGAAATGCTACAGTGGAATTGACGATTTTCTTATATACATAAGGTTCGTCAACATTTTGCTCAAAGCCATAAGATTTGATCGCAGTATCAAATCTTATATTCCAGGACCGAGATGCTTGATTCAATCCATAAATGGATCTCTGAAGCTTACAAACCTTTTGTTCTTGGCCCTGTTCAATGAACCCCTCTAGTTGGACCATATAGATACTCTCTTCAAGACTTCCATTTAGGAATGCTGTCTTGACATCCATCTGCCAAATTTCATAATCATAAAAAGTGGCGATGGACAAGAGTATCCTAATCGACTTTAGCATGGCAACATGAGAGAAAGTTTCCTCATAGTCAACTCCCTCTCTCTGGTTGAAACCCTTTGCCACAAGTCGAGCCTTGAAAGTCTGTACTTTCCCGGTATGGTCTCGTTTTCTCTTGTAGATCCATTTACAACCAATTGGCTTTACGTCATTTGGCTGATCTACAAGAACCCAGACCGAATTGGAATACACTGATTCCATTTCAAGGTCCATGGCTTTTATCCATTGGTCTCGGTCCACATCATTCATCGCCTGTTTATAGGTTGATGGATCATCTATGCCGTCATCTGGTATGACGATTTGAGTTTCAGTTAAACCCAAGTAACGGTCAGGCTGAAGAACAACCCTCCCACTACGTCGAGGCATTCTCAACTCTTGAGAACGATGTGACTGACCATAAATGTTAGTTCCATTAACTACTTTAGTTGATGAACTAGCTCTTTCTGCAGTGTTTTTGGACATCTCATTCAATACTAGCCTACTGCGAGGTTGATGACTCCTAATGTGGTCTTCCTCTAAGAATGTGGCATTTGTCGACACAAATACTTTATTCTCTTGAGGATTATAAAACAAACCACCTTTTGATTCTTTTGGGTAACCTACAAATAGACATAATTTTGAACGTCGTTCCAATTTCTTAGGGTTTTGCACCAACACGTGTGCTGGGCAGCCCCAAATCCTAAAGTGACGTAAACTACCTTTACGCCCTTTCCATAGCTCATAAGGTGTATCAGAAACACTCTTAGAGGGAACATTGTTCAAAATGTAGACAGCGGTCTCTAATGCATGTCCCCAAAAGGAATCAGGTAATTGAGCATAGCTCATCATAGAGCGAACCATGTCTAACAAGGTTCGGTTTCTTCTTTCAGATACACCGTTCTGTTGAGGCATATTAGGTGCAGAAAGTTGTGACTGAATTCCATGTTCTATCAAATAGTCTTGGAATTTCAAGTCCATGTACTCTCCACCTCGATCCGATCGAAGTGTCTTTATTGATTTACCTAATTGGTTTTCAACTTCTGCCTTATATTCCTTGAACTTTTCAAGGGTTTCAGACTTGTGATGCATTAGGTAAATATCACCATACCTAGAATAATCATCAATGAAGCTGATGAAATATTCATACCCACCTCGAGCTCTTACGTTCATCGGTCCACAAAGGTCTGAGTGAACGAGCTCTAAGGGTATCGTGGCTCTAAGACCTTTTCCAGTAAAAGATCTTTTAGTCATCTTTCCCTCAAGACAGGACTCGCACGGTGGTAAGGAGTCATCTTCTAACTTATTTAGAAGTCCACTCTTAACCAGCTTCCCAATCCTATTGAGATTTATATGTCCAAGTCTTAAGTGCCATAAAAAAGCGTTAGAAGAAACCTTTTGTCTTTTATTATGAGTTTCGACAGTTCTAAACATCTCAGTCATAAAGATAAAATTTGCTCTGGTTGGTCTTAACTTATATAAGTTGTTTTCGATTATAGCAGAACAAATTTGAATACCTTTTCTGAATATGAACGCTTCATTAATTTCAAAGGATATTCTATACATTTGTTCTAATAAACATGAGATAGATATTAAGTTCCTTTTCATAAGAGGAACATACAAAACATTTTCTAGTAAAATGTATCTATCGTCAAAAAACAACTTTAAATCTCCCACTGCTTTGGCTGAGACAACATCTCCAGTTCCAACTTTGAGAATTATCTCGCCATCTTCCACCTTCTTCCAGGAACTAGTTTCCTGAAATGAGAAACAAATATGGTTAGTGGCTCCTGAATCAAGTATCCAGGTGGAAGTATCATACTCCACTAAACATGTTTCAACAACTAGTAAATCGTATTTACCTGTCGTTGCTTTCTCTGCTGCTTCATCAATGGTGGCCCCGTTCACTTTAGCAGTATTGAAGTGGACCATCATGTCCAGGACATGTTCTCTAACAGAGGTCCCCTCCTTCATATGCTCATTGTAAACATATTTAAGTGCCTCGTGCCTCAAGGTCGATGAAGGTTCCCCAAACATCGCCTTTAATGAATCCATGATTTCCTTTGCAGTCATCAAGGGTTCATGTTTCTTCGCCAATACATCAGTCATGCTGGCAAGAATGTAGACACGGGCCTTATCGTTGGCCTTGACCCATCGATCAAATGCTTCCCGAACATTTCGGTTGGCATTTGCGACAGGGGTTTGTGGACATTCCTCAGTTAAGACGAATCGTAGGTCATCGACGACTAGTATCGTATTGAGATTTTTTTTCCACGTTGAATAATTGACCCCGTTTAGTTTTTCCGAAGCTAAGAGTTGAACTATTGGGCTATTCATGCTGAAAAACAAACATACTTTATATTAGTTTCTAAATCCAATTTTAAGTTTAGCAAATTCTAATAAAGTACCCAATTTTTATTTATATTTGCAACGATACTTCAATGGTTTAGAACAGCCTCCACCGAGAGGCAGTCAACCATTCCTCCATTGAATTAAGACAATCTTGACCAAATGCTAATACCAGAATAACTGTTATTCCTATAGCCTTTAGTTATCGTTTGGTTTGGTCAAGAATATACTAACTCTTAGTAATTCTTGTAAGTGTGACCTTCCACTTTTAGACTTCTAAGATTAGGATCAATATGCTCCCGAAATTGGAAAGTCAAAATTGAAAACGAATCTAAGAAATCCTATCCTTTTAGGAGTTCGCGGTGTTCCGAATCCTATAATACCACCCTCCGATTGGTAAGGTCGCTCCAGGGCAGACATGCAGGCGCATTATAGGACTATCACGGTGCGACCTAATGGAAGAGACCGTAGGATTTTGTTGACACTAATCCTTCACCCACTTACTATGAACTACTTCCCCTATTCACCCTGTTCATAACCCATGCAAACACTCTCCGAAGGGAGGCCGCTCCCACGGCGGCACGAAGCCAAGCATGGATCTCACGCTGTGAACTCTTAGGGACGCTAGAGCTAATAGTACGTTACTAATCTTCAGCTGAAGTGTTCTAGACGGTTTTAGGGTATATTCACTTTAGGCATATATTCAGGCTAAATAAACATATCCTAAGTCTAGGTGATTCATCCAAATATAACTCTTATATTGGATTTAAACCTACGATGTCTAGGTGATAAACCAATTTTATTACCTCACACCGCTCACGCATGCTCATGAAATTGGTTAACACAACTCAAGAACCGACTCAATCTCTAGGTAGGGGGTGTTCCGTAAACCGTCAACTTAAATACCCCCAGCCTTAGACAAGATTTTATCGGGTGAGTGTTCATGTTTTACCAATTTATGAGTAACGACCTAGTTTTTGCCTATGAAAACTTTTGCATCGGCCATTTAACCCTAAGTGAGCATGCATATTATCTTTATTATGGATTTTAATGTCTATCTCTTTTATAACACTTATAAACTATAGGCATGCTCCATAACCATACATTCAAATCATAATTTGAATCTATCATGCATACTATACATTATAACTACTTATAAGATATCTCATGCATGATACATGCTTAATCCTATGGTGGGATTTTAAATCTAAATGGCATACATTATGCACATTCAATATAAAACGTTTAATTCATACATTCATAATGCATAATTATCAACAATTAAATTGGACCGGTTTTGGCATCCTTACAACTAAATTAAACTAAATTATTACAAAACAATTTTGTAGAAACTTGAACCGGCCTTGAACCTCTTCAAACCGGACCTCCAAGAACCCAAACCGGCTTGAAACAGCACGAACCGGACCAAAAAGGGAGGAAAACCGAACCGGGTTGAAAGCTTTGTCCCAGGCGGGTTTGAAGCTAAATTTCAACCTTTATCTCTTTGAATTTGACCAATATTACAACCTAATTCCAACTCTAATGACTTCGGAAAAAAAATAATAACAAATAAAAGGACATAATTACAAGCCAAAATTAAGAGGATTGCCAAAACCGTAATATATCCAATTTAATTCAACCACAACATTCATCAAATGAATTTGTACCCACCATATGCAAATGAATGTTATTCTAGATGCTCTGATACCACATGATGGAAAAAATACATACATGCGCAGCGGAAGTGAGCAAGAATCGAAATAACAATCTAGATGCATAATACAACCTAGGATTAAACATGCATGATCATACATTATGATGCTTAGAGATAAGTAGAGAAAAATACAAACCTTTGTAGCTTTTCAAAAATCTTCAAATAGCTCCAATGAAGGACCACCAAGAGATCTTCCTAGCTATTCTCAAGGCTTGGAATAGAGTGGTGGGACTCTTTTTAGAGAAGGAAAAAATTAGAGAAAAGTGGAGCTAAAAGCAGTTATGTAAGCTTTTTGAAAACACATCAAATGGCTAAAGGTTCCAAGAGCTTTTGATGTTTGAACAAAAGCCTTCTTAAATAGGCAAATTACATGCAACTCTTGCATGTCAAAGTTCACCAAAAGCTTACAACATGGTGGCCCCGTTCACTTCAGCAGTATTGAAGTGGACCATCATGTCTAGGACATGTTATCTAACAGAGGTCCTCTCCTTCATATGCTTGTTGTAAACGTATTTAAGTGCCTCGTGTCTCAAAGTGGATGAAGGTTGCCCAAACATTGCCTTTAATGAATCCATGATTTCTTTTGCAGTCATCAAGGGTTTATGTTTCTTTGCCAATACATCAGTCATGTTGGCAAGAATGTAGACACGGGCCTTATCGTTGGCCTTGACCCATTGATCAAATGCTTCCCGAACATTTCGTTTGGCATTTGCAGCAGGGGTTTGTGGACATTCCTCAGTTAAGACGAATCGTAGGTCATCGACGACTAGTATTGTATTGAGATTCTTTTTCCACGTTTAATTGTAACGCCCAGAATTTCCCACACACTTCTAGGTCACGTTAACTACCCAACTGCCTAAACCCGATCCCAAACACGAGGTGTCAACTCCCTGTACTATACATATATAAAACCAAGCTTCACCTCTCATCAATTTAACAATGAATCAATTCTATAGAACATCAATCAACAACATCCATGGACAGCCTCACGAGGCAAATTTATTATTCCAACTAGACAAAACTCAATGAATGGTAGAAAACTAAAACAAACATCTATCCCGAAATAAAATAAACAACAAGTGGGAACCTCCCAATTATTCAGATAAGATCAAATAGTTTATCGACCAAAATATAGGGTCTTAACCATCTAAAACTTAAGCTAAGCAAAAGTAACTACGCAGCCTATGGTCCTCGCTCGTCATGTCTCCTCCGTCTCATCACCATGGTCGCCAACAAATCCTTCACCTGAAACAATAATTGCAGCGGGGGGGGGGGGGGGGGGGGGGGGGCTGTGTATATAAATATACTCCGTAAGTAGCCCTCACCAACACACACACACATCATGCTCAACAAAATCATGAAAACATTCATAGTCATGCTCTTCATCACATTATGCAATCAAACATAGGCACACTCTATAACATTCGGCGACAACCACAACCATGAACAAATTAACTACCGACCTCGAGTCTCCCTAACATCTCAAGTACCTCTACGATTATCACAGCTATCCTAGCCCTCCACAGTTCAATTCTTCGAGTAGAGTCGGCCCCTGACCATTTTTACCCAGAGCCCCGACACTACCGCATCGGCCCTCGACCATTTTTACCCAAGGCCCCGATGACTTCACCATTTATCGGCCCTTGACCATTTTTACCCAAGGCCCCAATAGCTTTCCTCCCAAAAGACTCCTCGCATCAACCCTCGACCATTTTTACCCGAGGCCTCGATACTCAATTAGTGACGTATCAGCCCCCGACCATTTATACCCGAGGCCCTGACACTCACACATTCACTTTCTCCAAGAGTCCAACTCTCACCAGAGTCTTACCATATACTTTCTTAAGCCATGACCCATGCTTCTTTCAGCTCTCAAACACAATTCAGTATGCTTCCACAACATAAACAACATTCTAATGATGGAATGATAAACCAATCATGCTTTCAGAATATGACATTTCTTAACAACAGCTCCACAATGAGTTTTGTCAGAACAAGCATAACCAAACAAATTTTAAACAATTAGAGCCCAACACAGTTCACCCAAAACACTTAATATCCAACATCAATATTCAATAAGCATTGCTAGATATAATAAACACACGAAACACGCCGAACAATTCATACATATTCAAACAACAAACATCCCCACAGCAATTCTCAGCAGTTTAGCAAAGCAGAAATTACACCATTATCACCGACAAATATTCAACAATACTCCAAGAATACAGATTACCACAACCGAGAGCTACCTAACACGTCAGCGTATCAAAAATAATATCGAACATCACAAAAACAGCACATTAGAGGCCATCTGACACACATTGATGCACGCACACGCTCCTTGTCTACTTACTCACAACCGCGCCCTTAAGTTTTGCGTTGATCTCACACCTAAGCACTAAAACATAAAAATACAGCAAGTTACGTACACTATTCAGCCTTCGAAATCAATTGAAAAAGGGTTCAAATGACTCATTACCACCAAAATCGACTTCGTAGGGGTGTGGGTAACTTAGATCTAGCTCGCCAAGGTGTGGGTAGCCTAAATCGGGCTTCGAACGGTTGTGGGTCAATGCCAAAACGTATCGAAACGAGGAAATCGCTGCAAACTGCTACTGCTCGGGTGCTGGCTGTGAGATTCGAGGTCGTCGGAGGGAAACACGTCGGATCGGTCGCCGATGCTGTCCGGTCCAACATGCCGCCGTCCGTCGCTATACCTACTGTAGCCGTTGGAACGCCGTGGGTCGCCGATCGCCGCTGCTCGAACGCCGCCGAGGAGAAGGTCGCGTCGCCGCTGCTCAACTTTTATTTATATTTGCAACGATACTTCAATGGTTTAGAACAGCATCCACCAAGGAGCAGTCAACCATTCCTCTATTGAATCAAGACAATCTTGACCAAATGCTAATACAAGAATAACTCTTATTCCTATAACTTTTAGTAATTCAGGTAAGTGTGACCTTCCACTTTCAGACTTCTAAGATTAGGATCAATATGCTCCAGAAATTGAAAGTCAAGATTGAAAACGAATCCAAGAAATCCTATCCTTTTAGGAGTTCGTGGTGTTCCGAATTCTATAATACCACCCTCCAATTGGTAAGGTTGCTCCAGAACAGACATGCAGGCGCATTATAGAACTCTCACGGTGCGACCTAATGGAAGAAACTGTAGGATTTTGTTGACAGTAATCCTTCACCCACTTACTATGAACTACTTCCCCTATTCACCATGTTCATAACCCATGCAAACAGTCTCGGAACGGAGGCCGCTCCCAAGGCGGCACGAAGCCAAGCATGGATCTCACGTTGTGAACTCTTAGGGACGCTAGAGCTAATAATACGTTACTAATCTCCAATTGAAGTGTTCTTGATGGTTTAGGGTATAATTTCACTTTAGGCATATATTCAGGCTAAATAAATATATCCTAAGTCTAGGTGATTAATCTAAATATAACTCTTATATTGGATTTAAACCTACGATGTCTAGGTGATAAACCAGTTTTATTACCTCATACCGCTCACGCATGCTTATGAAATTGGTTAACACAACTCAAGAACCGACTCAATCACCAGGTAGGGGGTGTTCCGTAAACCGTCAACTTAAATACCCTCAGCATTAGACAAGATTTTATCGGGTGAGTGTTCATGTTTTACCAATATATGAGTTAACGACCTAGTTTTTGCCTATGAAAACTTTACATTGGCCAATTAACCCTATGTGAGCATGCATATTATCTTTGTTATGGATTTTCATGTCTATCTCTTTTATAACACTTATAAACTTTAGGCATGCTCCATAACCATACATTCAAATCATAATTTGAACTTATCATGCATACTATACAGTATAACTACTTATAACATATCTAATGCATGATACATGCTTAATCGTATGGTGGGATTTTAAATCTAAATGGCATACATTATGCACATTCAATATAAAACATTTAATTCATACATTCGTAATGCATAATTAAATCAACCATTAAATTGGACCAGTTTTGGCATCCTCACAACTAAATTAAACTAAATTATTACAAAACAATTTTGTAGTACCTTGAACCGGCCTTGAACCCCTTCAAACTGGACCTCCAAGAACCCAAACTGGCTTAAACTAGCACGAACCGGACCAAAAGGGAGGAAAACCGAACCGGATCGAAATATTTGCCGCAGGCGGGTCTGAAGCTAATTTTCAACCTTTATCTCTTCCAATTTGACCAAAATACATCCTAATTTCAACTCTAATGATTCCGGAAGAAAAATTACAAATAAAAGGACATAATTACAGGCCAAAATTAAGAGGATTGTCAAAACCGTAATACATCCAATTTAATTCAATCATAATATTCATCAAATGAATTTGTACCCACCATATGCAAATGAATGTTATTCTAGATGCTATGATACCACATGATGAAAAATATACATACATGCGCACCGGAAGCGAGCAAGGATCGAAATAACAATCTAGATGCATATTACAACCTAGGATTAAACATGCATGATCATACATTATGATGCTTAGAGAAAGGTAGAGAAAATTACATACCTTTGTAGCTTTTCAAATTTCTTCAATTAGCTCTAATGAGAACCACCAAGAGGTCTTCCTAGCTATTCTCAAGGCTTGGAATAGAGTGGTGGGACTCTTTTTAGAGAAGGAGAATTTGAGAGAAATATGGAGCTAAAAGGAGTTATCCCAAAAAGCTTACAACACATACTCCACTCATACATGGCATGACTAAGTGTCAAAATGCATGTCTAAGTTCACCAAAAACTTACAACACACATTACACTCATGCATGCTTTGGTTAAGTATCAAAAAATGGATTTTTCGAGATTATTTAAATGTTCCACTCAACAAGTTAGTGGAATTTCCCACCAACTTGGTTAAAAACATTATTTTAATCTTCTTAGTCAACCTTTGACTTTCTCTGGTCAAAGTCAACTATTTGACTTTTTCCGAAATCTGACTGTTTGATGAAATTCATGCCTCCGATTATGTATTCGCATTCATAATTTTAATATTTAAATCCGATTTAAATATTTTGACCAAATTTTTTCAATTGATATCATATATCAATTTCTTAATCATATCTCATATGATTAATCTAATTCGTACGATTCGAATTATTCCTTCAAATTATTCCAAGTTTATTCCTATATGAGCTAGCCAGGGGACCTTATGGACCTACAGATCATGAGCTCCAATGATCCGAGAGTTTAACCTGTTAACCAACATTCGTTAACTACCGGGTCACTCCACTAAAGCCCGTAGCTACACTCTCCTCCCTATAGATATATTATGTCCATTTGATATAACCATGATCGGTAGGTCGACCCTTCACAGGTTGTTCGTAATTACAGCTGCGTCAAAATACCGTTTTACCCCTGTAATTACCTCTTGTTCCTCAAGTCCCACTGATCATCCAATGAGCAATGATTTGTAGTCCAACTATCAAATAAAAAAAATCCTCTCGAACCTTTCGATGAGGGTGGCGCCAATTATTCAAGACTTGGATTCAGACCTTAAGAGAACAACCTCTCTACTATCCCATAATTTGGGTAGAAGTGAATTCCTTCTTGAACCCTATTTCCCTAGTTATCTACCTGGTCCTACCCCTAAAATGGGAGGCTTATTGTGCCAGCGATGTTGAGCTGCTCTCACCCATGCAGATCTAAGGATAATCCCGAGTAAACAGAAGTTCATAGTTAGCTCAGGATTAAGCTCGAGTTACCTATGCCATCAAAGTCGAGATAGTCAGTTTCAGAAAGTAAACGGTGTTATAAAGTAAAAGTGACTATCTCATTGTCTGGTCATATGCAAACTCTTTGCACAGGACGCCTCCACTCGCATGTCTTCACATGAACGAATTAGGATCACATCGTTTATACTAGCTACAAAGTGGGCCGCATCCATAATGTCCCTATAATAAGGCACCCAACCTTATTCCTCTACTATAAACCATTTAGACTGTTAAATCAAACTTGATCCATATTTATGTCTCTACATAAAGTTTTAGTCTGACGTAATAGTCTAGGATCCTTAGTTTATTGGATTTAGTTCTAGTAAGTACATTTTATTGGACGTATAACTACTTATTGACTATAACCTTCAATAACAACTTTATTGAATGGTAAAAATATATCTGGCATCTACAAACTCTGAGTTTTTGGACATAAACTCAACAGCGCCGCCATAAATGGTCGAGTTTCTACGACCCTATTACTATCGAAGTGTCGTGGGTGCTGCAAGGGAGTCACCGGAGAGTTGCTAACTTCATGGGTCCACCATTCACCGCCGGTCCAGGGCTTACACGCGTCGCTGACGATGGAGGCTGGGAGGCGATGGAGAGAATGACTGAGGTTATGCTGAACGCACTCACTAAGCGTGGTAACAATTCTATAGATGCAAGCGCACACCTGTCAGAGTAATATAAAATGGATGGAGTATCCAAGTATCGATCCTCAAGGACTTCTAAATAAATTCCAAACTCTAAAGTTTTAATGAATAGTGAACGTTGAAATGAGTGATTCTTGTAAAATGGGAAGTGGTCACAAATAATGGTTTTGGATTTGGGATTTGGTCTTATAATGGTAAAACCTAGCCCGAATTACTTCAAGTTAGCCAACAAAGAATCAAGGATACGCTAAGGACGATATGCATTTTACTTTAGGAACCAACGACTACGCTTTTCACTTGACTTATGTCTAAGCAAGTTCAAAGTCCTAAGACATTCCCTAATATGTCTATTATGAGAGATATCTTAGTTTTAGGATGGAAATAGTCGCAACCTCGGGTTAAGGTCCTATGTCTAGGCTACTTAACCGGAACCCTTATGTCTAAGGCGCTCCTCTCCTCGGTTTAACCACTCAACAATGCAAATAAGCAACCTTTTCAGTATTGACTTGTTAAGACTTACAGTGGCCTTCTCTAAATCCTAACTTTTTGGGAAAACATGTTGAGCAATGAGTGGAAAGCAAAAACACTACTTCTTAGCAACCTTTTTTAGAAATAAAAGGCTAACTATCCATAACCGGGCTAAAGACGGGAATTTAGAAAGACATATTGAAGAAAATACAGCAAGTAAAATGGTTGAAATTGAAATGCATGTGTGAAAAACAAAAGTTAACTAACGGAGAGTTTTGCCCTTCTCTTTCAAGCAAGGGGGAGTGTCACGTGCTCTTTCCTCCAAAAACACAATTCTCTTAACTAAAAATAAAGTAAAAGGCAAAGTAAAGATAAGCTAAGTGCTGGATTTTTATAAATTTGAATAGGTAGAAAATAACTAAGTAACAACGGAAACAAAACAAAGCTCAATAAAGGAATGTAAAGTGCTCGGGATTTAAAAACTAAAAGCAACTAATGAAAGCAACTCACAAGTACTTAGAAAGCAACAAAGAAACACTAAGAATGATCAAGAGAAGGAAGCAAGGCTTGATGAATTTGGTGGAGAAGCTGCTGGAATTTATAGTTGTGCAGAATTGGTTAGGTAGATCCTAAAACGCTGGTGGATCACCCATTTCCAACTCCTTTGACTGACCAAATCATGCTCAAACTGATAGTGGAACACTTCTTCTACACGTATGCATCAGTTGGAACCACCAAAACGCATTGGAAGACGCATTTCATTAAGGGCAAAGTTGGAAGAAAACCAGGATTTCTGCAGCCTACCAGGCGCCTGGCGCCTCCAATGAAGGTTTTTCCGTCTTTTTGCTTCTTTTGATTAATTTTGTAACGCCCCGCGTTCTCTGACTTGTCTTTTTAGAGATAAATAGTGTCTTTGGATTTTTTTCCCCTAAGCTGATAACCTTAATTCTTGGATTTTATAATTTTGAAATTCTAATTTTTGGTTAAAGTAGAATTAAGTTTAATTTCATTGGATTGAGATAATTTAAGTTATCGACCTGTGTAGGAGATTTTTAATTAAATCTTAAATTCAGGGGTTTTAGGATTTTTCTTCATAAATTCTACTTTTCTTTGAATTATTATTCTTGGGTTTTAGAGTTTAAGTTAACTATTTTGTTTAAGGTCGTGGGTTTTATTTGTTTTTTTTAAACTATAATTATTGGGTCATTGTTTTATTTAGTTTGGCCACCTTCAAGGATAAAGGTTTGGGCTTTTAGGTTAAACAAGTTAAAGAAAATGTTGGAAAACAAAAGAAACCCTAAAACACCTTTTCTCCTCCCCCTTCTTCCTCTCCTTATCCAGCCGCCCCCCCCCCCCCCCCCCTCTTTGATTTTCGTCCAACTCTTCCTCGATCTTCCGCCGGCCACCCCTTCTCCGACAAACGACAGTCCCTCACGAACGGAAACAGCAACAGCGACACGACTCTCCACCACGAACCAGCAGCGGCGGCAGCTGAACCTCTCCACGGCCACCGCACCTTCGACGAACGGAAACTCCGCGGCCACGAATGGCGATCTGTGGTGGGAGCTCGTGACCTGCGACGGTGCTTACCGGACAGAAGATACCCACGACGAACAGAGAAGTTTCGGCTCCTCCTCCGGCGAACTGCAACGACCAAGATCTGTCAGCGCCGGCTTCTTGCAACGTCTCCTCGCGGCGGCGCACGACGAACGGTCAGATCCACGGCAGCCCCGACGACCTGCTGCTACAGCCTCAACCCCGGCAACGTGCGCAACTCCCGACGGCTGTCTCCGGCGAATAGCAGCTCCGGCGACTCGTTCTTTTTGCAATCCCGACGCAAACAGTAGCAGATTCGCGAGGATATCTTCGTTCTGATACATTTTGGCATTGACCGACACCCACACGGACCTTGATTTGCGTTACCCATCGCTTTTAGACATCGGGACGGCAAGCCTAAGGTCTTTTGAACTCAGATTGGGAGCCCGAACCCCCTCGACGTCGACCCACTCCTAACCAAGAGGTTTTAGGGTGAGATAATAGGAACCCTTCGGTGAACTTGGTAGCGCATTAGAACTTTGTGGTAAGTAGTTTCTTACTGGAGGGATTGGTTGTTGTGTGCTGATATGATATGGTTGTTTGTTCGTGTGCCCATTTGTGATACTTGCATGTCGCTTGTCGTTGTTATCATTTAGTAAACGTCATTGTTGATAAAACTGTTGATATATCTTGGGAAAAGTATGTGGTTGTGTGAATAAATTGTAGCCAGGTAATCCTGGATGACTATGATTGAATTGCTATTATGTTCTAATTGGTTTTCATGATGAAATTTGTATACCGGTACTATAATCTGTTGTTTCGAAAGCGTATTGAATATTTATGAGAAATCGGTTGTGTTTGATGTATGCTGCGTATTTATCAATTATATTTTGGGTTAAGTGGTTGTTTGTGCTTTTTCTGTGAACGATGCCTGCTGGAGCTGTTGGATCATGTTGGACTATTTTAGATTGATTGGCTTTTACATATGATCATTTTGGTGTATCGCATATTGGACTGTTATGAGATTGTTGATGCATGAGGCATGGCGTAGTAGCAAGTAGGACTCTTATGAGAATTTTGGGACATAACAAAGTAAGTAGCACGGGGGCGCGTGTGTGCATTGATGTGTGTTAATAGAAATTGTTCTTGCTGATTTTACATTATAAACATGTTTCTCTTATTATTTTAATTGTTGGACAGGTTTGTGAGGTCGATGCTGTTATTGTAAATTGCGGTTATTTTATATATTGGATATGTATATGACTGGTATTCATGTTTGTTGTCTGCAACTTTAGGAACTTACTGATATTGTATGGTTGGTTGGAAGTGATTAGGATTTGTTATGTTGTGAAAAGCATGTTATGTGAAGAATGTCATAGGGTTGTTTGTTGAAGCTTTGTGTGCGCTATGCTGTGAGCAGGTTGGTTGTTATCAAACTTTGTGTTATTGAGACCCGTGATGCATTGAAATCTTACTAGTGGTTGTGTTGTTGTTGGGCTTTGTGGTGGTTGGTGTTATTAGGGAAGTAGTACTGAAATCCTGGTTGGAGGCTAGAAATGATATGTGGGTTATGAAAGTTACGAAGTGAATGGGTGAGTGTCAGGGCCTCGGGTATAAATGGTCGAGGGCTGATACGTCACTAATTGGGTATCGAGGCCTCGGGTATAAATGGTCGGGGGTCGATACGCCAATATTGGATAAAGATGAGCGTCGAGGCCTCGGGTATAAATGGTCGGGGGTCGATGCGAGGAGTCTTTCGAAAGGAGAACTATTGGGGCCTTGGGTAAAAATGGTCAAGGGCCAATAGACGGTGAAGTCATTGGGGCCTCGGGTATAAATGGTCGAGGGCCGATGCTGCAGGGTCGGGGCTCTGGGTATAAATGGTCAGGGGCCGACTCTGCTCGAAGGAGTTAACTGTGGAAGGCTAGAGTAGCTGTGATAAGCGTAGAGGTACTTGAGATGTTAGGGAGACTAGAGGTTGGTACTAGTAGTTAATGTGTTCCTGGTTGTGGTTGTCACTGAATTTTATAGAACGTGTCTATGTTTGAATGCATAATGTGATGAAAAGCATGACTGTGATTGTTTCATGATTTGGTTGAGCATGATGTGTGTGTGTTGATCCTTTAATAAGCATGACACGTTGTTCCTTGATAAGTATGCTGTTTGTGCGTGACCTTTCAGATAAGGGCTGCTTACTGAGTACTGTGGTTGTACTCATCCCTCTTTTTCCCCTCCAATTCGCAGGCTAGCTCTTGGGATGGTGATGGCGAGAAGGAGGCTTGATCAGAAAGACCATTAGCTATGCTGTGTGCAATTAAATTTCTTTTAGTTAGGATAGTTGTGGCCATTTAATGTTGTAGTTGAGTTGGTAGTGGTTGGTTTTGTTTAGTTTTATTGTCTAAAGGATGTCGTAAGGTTGCCGATTCATTGTTCTTTTAGAGCATTAATTTTGTTAGCCTCTTGAACTATGGGATTGTAATCCACTTAGGATATTTATGAATACATTTGTTTAAGTTGATCGTACTTGAATTAGCTTTTGCTTCATTGCCATTCAAGATGTTAATATTCATTTAGTGGATGGTTTATAGTTAGTAAGGTTTCCTTGAAGGGTTTGGTTAATGTGAAGTCGGTATTAAATGGTTTATTTGTATAGGATGTGAGTTTCTCTTAAAACATTAGTGTTGTTGTTCTAATTGTTCAAGCTCTCGTGAGTGTTGGAAATCAGAGTAGCGCAGCAGAAGCGTGGTAGTTTTATTGCTTAGTGTTGTTGTGAAGAAAATTCTCTTGTTTATGTGAAAATTTTAGGTAGGCTTAGTAACGGTCCCTGTTTGGAAATGGTGAAATTCTTGGGGCGTTACAAATTTGCACTCCCAAATGGTCCTAAAATGTCATAAATACAATATAAGCCAACCACAAACCATCATATATGAATTTTGCATGAATTGGAACTCAAACGACCGAGAAAAAGTCTGAAACAAAGTTAAAAGATAGTGAAAACAGCATCTAAAACCTTCTTTTTACGCATGTAAACAAGCGTAATCAGAGAACACCAACAAGGAAGGGGGTCGGCTATAAGGCGTTGAGGAAGGAGAAGATGGACTAGGCTTAGGGTTTCTTTTTCCTTTCTCTTTGTTTTCTTTTCTCTTCTCTTTTTGTTCTACTTTTTTTTTCTTTTCCAAAACATAAAAATAAATAAACCAAAACTATGTTAATGTCCTTATAAATAAGGAGAACTTTTTCTTAATCCTTTTGTTAAAAGGAAAATTACTCAAACAAAAACTTGGGAAAATAATTTAGGAGAGTAACTTATATTTAAAACACAATAATAAAATCCAAAAGAATTAAACTTAAACACAATAATAACTTATATTTGAAAACTTAATTTAGCTTAACTAACAGAATTAAACTTCAATTATAATTCACCCAAAATTAGAACTCCAAATTAGAAATCCAAGAATTTAATTATCAGTTTAGGGGAAAAATTTAAAGAACCAATTTAAAACTTAAGATAAAGATAACTTGAAAACTTAGGATGTTACAGACTACCCACTTTACAAAAACTTTCTTCCTCTAAAGTTGACTAGTCACACAATTCTAAACACTAGGGTGTTACAGGCTACCCACCTTAAGAACTTTCGTCCTTGAAAGTTGACTAGTCAGTGATCCTCGGTGTTTGTCCAAAATCTTCTTAGGCTGCTTAGCTGCTTCCTTGCAACAACTTTAATAAGGAAAATTTCTTGCCTCTTGAAAGTTTTAGTTTCTCTAACCAAGATCTTAATAGGTCCTTCTCTAGTCATGAGAGTTTTAAGCTACCTGAGCTAACTCAACTCACTGTCTAAACATTTGCTGGTCGTTGTTCATCTTTTTGCCTTTATAGGAGTTGTTTAACTCTTGATGGACTTCACCTAAAGCGCTTTTCTCACTTTCACTATTTAACTGACAACTAACACTAAGCCTGAGGTATGAAGACCTACAATGAACAATCCAATGGTTCAAATTTAACTTGCTTACCAATACAAGCAGAGGCCCAACGTCTAATTCTCCTGGTGAACATCAAGTCTCCCTTTGACTTTAAAGCAAATCCTAAACTCTGATGGGTTCAAAGAATAATAAAGAACTTTTCTACACTACTTAAATAACGAACAACAAATAATCCCACAGTTCCAACTCCAAGGTCACTCGCCAACACGTAATAAGGAACAATGAAATGACTCACCTTGAGCCACCACACAAGCAAAAACTCAACAAACTAAAATACCTCCTACAACGACAAAACCAAGGGAAAGGGAAAGTCCCAACAAGTGCTTAAAAGATATAAAACTTAGGGAAAAGAGTTCCTTCTACCACAACCTCCACATCTTTTACTTCTTCTTGAGTGAGTGCAAGGACGTCTTCCTTTTGTCCACTCCTATGCACTGGTGCCACTGGAAGCATCTTTTGAGATGTGGTCTAGGTGTTCGAACTAATCATCGAACATTCTCTAACATAATGGCCCACCTTCTTGCACTTGAAGCATACCCTTTTTTTCCTCCAGCATAGCCCAGTATGACGTTTCTGACAAAATGAGCACAATGGGCGAGTACCTTACTCTTGTGCCTGTTGCCAAGGGGCTGAAGAGGTTTGATCGGGGAGTGACGAAGAAAACTTCCTCTTAACTCCCGAGGATGGATCAACATTCTTTTGAGATAGTGCTTCCTTGGGAACGTCTTTATCCATAAACAAGGCACCCTATTCGCCGCAACGCAAGTGGTTGGTTCCCTGAAGTCACTGACTTGCTGACTTCTTAGCGTAGTCATTTGGTACACTTTTTTATTTAAGAAAATGGTACTAAGTTACTAGCAAGGTTGTTAAGTGAAATAGTACTAGATTACTAGCAAGGCTACTAGTACTAGGTTACTAGTCAGTTGGTTCCCTTGGGAACGTCCTTATCCATAAACAAAGTCTTTAATCAAAGGCAACAACCAAAGACTTCTACAAGAAGCACACATTAGTTAAGCACAAAACTATCTATGCATCTAAGGGAGACTCTTATGCCTAGTAAAGCATCAATAACAACAATACATAAGACAAGCAAAGCAAGCATAAGCAACTCCTGTAAATTTTGAGAGTATAACAAGTCTATAAGTCAATAATCCAATTGTAAGATAACAAGCTCACGTATCTGGTGATGGAGAGGAGACTAAGAAAGATCATAACACTAAACGACCTAGGTTTTAGGCCAGTCTACAGGACCAACTCCGCTCTGATACCAACTGTAACGCCCCCGAATTTTGATAACTTACACAAGGAACATTACTAAACTTATTTGCTCTATACTTTCTCCCAAGGCATAAAGGCCACTAAACGAACCTAATAATTTAACGTTTTATTTACTAATTCAGCCTTTTTATTTGCTCAACATAAACCTATGAACACTACACTTAACAAATGAACGAAACAACTTGTCTTCCATGGACAAGAGACACATAACTCTCCTATTTAAGTCCAAACAAAGCTAAATCGAGTAAACGAGGATAGACCAACAACCTACTCGACAAAAGCATAACCCTGCAAGATGATAACAAATCAACTAAGCAATTAAATCCACCATGCTAGCACTATGCCACTCTGATAATAACATCAAAGTAAAACAATGAATCCATTCTTCAACCTTTCCAAGTTAGCAAATCCAATACCATTAAACATACTCCCTAAGCTTCTCAACAGAACCAAAGGCCCCAGGAAAAATATATTTTTGGCCCCTGAGGTTTGAGGTAGGTGTCTACTTGGTCCTTGAAGTTACAAAATGAACACTTTTTGTCCCTCAGGTTTGAGGTAGGTGTCTAATTGGTCCCTGAAGTTTCAAAACGAACACTTTTGGTCCTTGAGGTTTAAAGTAGGTGTCAACTTAGTCCCTGAAGTTTTAAAATGAAAACTTTTGGTCCCTGAAATTTGAGAAATAGTTCTAAATGCTCCATCATTTTTCTTACCTTTAATTAACTAATATTAAAATGACGTGGCAAATTACAATTAAATTGTTTTTGTAGTTGCTGATGTGGCAAACTATGTTAATTAAATAATATATGTGTAGGTTATGATACTTTTCTCTCCTCTCCTCATCTCTTCCTCTCTCTTTCTCCTACCATTTTCTGATGACCACCACGTCTTTGCCGCCACCGTCCATCATTTATACCGGACATATATTATTTAATTATATAATTTGCCATATCAGCAACTACATTAAACAATTTAATTGTAATTTGCCACGTCATTTTAATATTATTTAATTAATAATAAAAAAAGATCAAGGATCATTTAGAATTATTTCTCAAACTTCAAGGACCAAAAGTGTTTATTTTAAAACTTTAGGGACCAAGTTGAAACGTACTTTAAACTTCAAGGACCAAAAGTGTTCGTTTTGAAACTTCAGGGACCAATTAGACAACTACCTCAAACTTTAGGGACCAAAAGTGTTCATTTTGAAACTTGAGGGACCAAGTAGACACCTAACTCAAACCTCAGGGACCAAAAATGTATTTTGCCCCAATCTTTACAAGAGTCCAGACTTAAAAGAAAAGTCATTTAAAACATTCTAATAACTCCTTGAACTTCACACAAATCAATGCTCAAAACAGAAGACATAAACTAAATCAACAATCACTCCTAACAACTTATTTTACACAACTTAAAACTAAACGGAAGCTAGTTATGGACCTTCTTCTCGAGTCTCCTTCGCACCATCACCATGATCGTAACTCGCAACCTCACTTGAAACAATAATTGCAAGGAGGCTGAGTATATAAAATACTCTGTAAGTAGTCCTTTCTAACTAATCACAAACAACAGGCTGAGCATACTGATTACGCTTGTTTACATGCGTAAAAAGAAGGTTTTAGATGCTGTTTTTACTTGTTTTAGTTTTGTTTCGGACTTTTCTCGGTCATTTGAGTTCTAATTCATGCAAAATTCATATATGATGGTTTGTGGTTGGCTTATATTATCTTTATGACATTTTAGGACCATTTGTGAGTGGAAATTAATCAAAAGAAGCAAAAAGTAGGAAACATCCTCATGGGAGGCGCCAGGCGCCTGGGAAGGTTGCAGAAAACTGTTTTTCTTCCAACTTTGCCCTTAATGAAACGCGTCTTCCAATGCGTTTTGGTGGTTCCAACCGATGCATACGTGTAGAAGAAGTGTTCCACTATCAGTTTGAGCACGATTTAGTCAGTCAAAGGAGTTGGAAATGGGTGATTTACCATCGTTTTAGGACCTACCTAACCAATTCTGCACAGCTATAAATTCCAGCAGCTTCTCCACCAAATTCATCAAGCCTTGCTTCCTTCTCTTGATCATTTTTAGTGTTTCTTTGTTGCTTTCTAAGTACTTTTGAGTTGCTTTCATTAGTTGCTTTTGGTTTTTAAATCCCGAGCACTTTACATTCCTTTATTGAGCTTTGTTTTGTTTCCATTTGTACTTAGTTATTTCTACTTATTCAAATATATAAAAATCCAGCACTTTGCTTATCTTCCCTTTGCCTTTACATTATTTTTAGTTAAGAGAGTTGTGTTTTTGGAGGAAAGAGCACTTGACACTCCCCCTTGCTTGAAAGAGAAGGGCGAAGCTCTCAATCCCGAGAAAAACTCTCTGTTAGTTAACTTTTGTTTTTCACACATGTATTCCACATTCAACCATTTTACTTGCTGTATTTTCTTCAATATGTCTTTCTAAATTCCCGTCTCTAGCCCAGTTATGGATAGTTAGCTTTTTATTTCTAAAAAGGGTTGCTAAGAAGTAGTGTTTTTGCTTTCCATTCATTGCTCAACATGTTTTCCCAAAAAGTTAGGATTTAGAGAAGGCCACTGTAAGTCTTAACAAGTCAATACTGAAAAGGTTGCTTATTTGCATTGTTGAGTGGTTAAACCGAGGAGAGGAGCGTCTTAGACATAAGGGTTCCGCTTAAGTAGCCTAGACATAGGACCTTAACCCGAGGTTGCGACTATTTCCATCCTAAAACTAAGATATCTCTCATAATAGACATATTAGGGAATATCTTAGGACTTTGAACTTGCTTAGACATAAGTCAAGTGAAAAGCGTAGTCGTTGGTTCCTAAAGTAAAATGCATATCGTCCTTAGCATATCCTTGATTCTTTGTTGGCTAACTTGAAAATTCAGGCTAGGTTTTACCATTATAAGACCAAATCTCAAATCCAAAACCATTATTTGTGACCACTTCCCATTTTACAAGAATCACTCATCTCAACATTCATTATTCATTAAAACTTTAGAGTTTGGAAATTATTTAGAAGTCCTTGAGGATCGATACTTGTATACTTCATCCATTTTATATTACTCTGACAGGTGTGCGCTTGCATCTATAGAATTGTTACCATGCTTAGTGCGTGCGTTCAGCATAACGCCAGTCAAGTTTTTGGCGCCGTTGCCGGGGACTTTAGTTTTAAAATTATTTTCAAATTCTTTTAGTTTTTATTTTTTTGAATTGTTGTTGGGTGTAATTTCCATCCACCGTTTTTGTTCTATATTTTTGGTCGTTTATCTCACAAGGGTAAGTTAAAGTGCATGACCACAAGATCTTTTCTTCTACCCCTTGACCCTGAGATGGAGCGGACCCTTCGAAAAACTCGAAAGGAGCAAAGACTTCGAAAACAACTAGAAAAGCAAAAAGAGAGAGAAGGTGAAATCAGTCCTGAAAGTGAGGTAGAGAATACGAGCACATCAATGGCAGATATTCCACCTCGTGATCCGGTTGATCCACCTGCTGTTAACGGTAATATGAGGGATCATGCAAGAAATGATGAATTCAACCATATCCAGATGGCGGACAACAGAGACGTGGCAATGCGAGAATATGCCGCCACGGCTTTTCAGAACTTTGATTCAGGGATAGTCAACCCTATTCCAGCCCACGCAAACTTTGAGCTTAAACCAATATGTTCCAAATGTTGCAGACAATTGGACATTTTGGAGGACAGGAACATGAGGATCCACATGATCATCTGAAATCATTCATTCAAATTGCAAATGCATTTCGATTACCTGGTATAATAGACGATACTCTTAGACTAACACTTTTTCCATTTTCTTTGAAGGACCAAGCTAGAGCATGGCTCAATGCATTTCCATCGAGATCCATCACCACATGGGGGTTGTTAGTGGAGAAGTTCTTAACAAAATTCTTCCCACCTACTCGCCACGCTGATATCAGAGAGGAGATCATCTCCTTTAGACAGTATGATCGTGAACCTGTTCACGAGGCGTGGGAAAGATTTAAAGAACTAATCAGGAAATGTCCGAACCATGGCTTGCCGGCATGCATCCAGATAGAACATTTCTTTAGAGGTTTAGATCATCCTACTAAGATGATGCTAAACAATGCTGCCAATGGAGCCTTTACAAAGAAGACATTCAACGAGATAGTCGAAATCCTAAATGACTTAGCTTCACACAACGAACTATGGTGTTCGCAAAGATCTAGGGCAGCACCAAAGAAGCAAGATCCAGCTAGAGTTTTGGCTCTGGACATTGCGACCTCGATGCAGAAAGAGATGGTTACAATGAACCAGAGGCTGAAAGAGATGGCGTTGGGAATAAAGAATCCATTAGCGACGCCAACACAACCTGTGCAGTCGGATTATTGCACTCCTGCCCCTGTTTGCCAAGTCAACGATCTCATTTGTTCATTTTGCAGTGAAAACCATATTTATGATAATTGTCCACATAATCCTGCTTCCGTTTTTTATGTAGGACATGGGAACAATAGGAACTTTAACCCATATTCGAACACCTACAATCCAGGTTGGAGGCACCACCCTAATTTCTCATGGGGAGGTCAAGGAGGTTCGAGCGGTTTTAATCAAGGGAGCCAGCAGAACAAGCAGCCCTATGTTCCACCTATACAGCAATACATCCCGCCACCGCAACAGCAACACAATCAGAGAACACAGACTCCACCAGTTCAAAATAACAACTCAAATCTTGAGAATATGATGAAGGAGTACATGGCCCGAACCGATGCAGTGATACAATCCCAAGTGGCATAATGAGGAATTTCGAGACCCAATTGGGACAGCTCGCCAATGAATTGAAGAATAGACCACAAGGTTTTTTTCCAGGCCATACTGAATTACCCAAACGAGAAGGGAAAGAACAGTGCAAAGCTGTCACCCTTAGGAGTGGACTGGCATATGATGGACCAACAATGCCAACAACAGATGTACAGATTCCGTCCACTGAACCAACTGTAAAGATACCAGAAAATCCAACAACACCAGAAAAAGAAAATTTAGAAAAGGTAATGAGGACACCCCGAGTGTTCCTCCACAGGTACAACCTTCTTTTACCCCTACTCCCCCGTTTCCACAAAGATTAGTTAAGAAAAATAATGATTCCCAGTTTAGAAAATTTTTAGATATTTTAAAACAATTGCATATAAATATACCATTAGTAGATGCTCTAGAACAGATGCCAAATTATGCTAAGTTTTTGAAAGATATGGTTTCTAGGAAGAAAAAGATAGGAGAGCATGAACTGGTAGCCATGACAAAATGTAGTAGTGAAGCTGTAGGCAGCCCGCTACCCATGAAATGTAACGATCCTGGCAGTTTTACCATTCCATGTTCCATAGGAGGAAAAAACTTAGGCAGGGCATTATGTGATCTAGGCGCTAGCATTAATCTTATGTCATTATCAGTTTTCAAATCTTTAGGCATAAGAAAAGCTAGACCTACTACGATTACCCTCCAACTAGCACATAGATCTATCATAAGACCTGAGGGAAAGATAGAAGATGTTTTAGTCCAGGTGGACAAATTCATTTTCCCTGCGGACTTTATCATCCTAGATTGCGAGGCGGACTTAGACGTTCCCATTATTTTGGGAAGACCATTTCTAGCAACTGGGGATACAGTTTTTAATGTGAGGAAGGGAGAAATTACAATGAGGGTAAATAATGAAGAAGTTAAATTTAACGTTCTAGACGCCATGAAATTACCAGGAGACTTTGAAGAGTGCTCTGCTATAACTAGCTTGAATCCTGTTATGTTTGATGAGTTTTATGACTTGTTAGTTACAGAGATTGAAGAAGAGCTTGATAAGATAGCAGAAGGATCGGAAGATGTGACTAATCCTGTTGAAAAAATACAAAAAGAAGAATGCAAGTCGTTACTTCCGTCCATAGTGGAACCACCCACTTTGGAGCAGAAGCCATTGTCGTCGCATTTGAAATATGCGTATCTAGGGGATAACGACACTTTACCAGTTATTATAGCTTCCAATTTATCACCTAGTAATGAATATTCTTTATTGCAGATTTTGGAGAAGCACAAAAAGGCCATTGGATGAACGATAGCAGATATCCGAGGGATAAGCCCGGCCTTTTGCATGCACAAAATCTTATTGGAAGAAGATGCTAAGAACTCTATTGAGAGTCAAAGGCGGTTGAACCCGAAGATGAAAGAGGTTGTAAGGAAAGAAATTCTTAAATGGCTTGACGCCGGTGTTATATACCCAATATCCGACAGCAGCTGGGTAAGCCCAGTACAGTGTGTACCAAAGAAAGGGGGTATAACCGTGGTAGCCAACGAGGAGAATGAGCTCATCTCAACCCGAACTGTGAGTGGGTGGAGAGTTTGCATTGACTATCGCAAACTCAACAAGGTAACGAAGAAGACCATTTTCCTCTACCGTTTATTGACCAGATGCTCGACCGTCTGGCAGGTAAAGCGAGGACGTTACAATTGTTGGAATTAGAAGAACACAGGCAATTTTCTTATGAGAATGCTAAGCTGTTTAAGGAAAAAACTAAACAGTGGCATGATAGGCGTCTTCGACCAAACAATCTTCAAGAAGTCATCTGGTTCTGTTATTCAATTCTAGGTTGAAACTTTTTCCTGGGAAACTTAAGTCTAGATGGTCTGGTTCCTTTAAAATTTTTAAAGTCTACCCATATAGGGCAGTGGATCTAGTTGACTCTAAGGGAAGTATTTTTAAAGTAAATGGGCAGAGACTTAAGCCTTATTTTGGAGAACAGTGGATAGAGGAAAAACCTCTATTCAATTTTCAGGTCAATAAATGTTTGCGAAAAATGTTTTTCCTTCTTATCCGTTTTTTAAAGAACAAAAGTAAAGGAAGGAAGTTTTTGTATCTTACATTCTTTTTGTTTAATTATAAAAAGTTTTTCTTATTAAGAGAATGTTTTTGAAAACATTGAAAAAAAAAGGGAAAGAGGAAAAAAAAACAAAAACAAAAAGAGAATATTACGCAAGCGCCTGGCGCCTGCCGTTTGAGAAAAAAAAATCACGCAGGCGCCTGGCGCCTGCCCTGTTTTTTCCAGCATTTCGAAAAATATTAGGGAATGTTCCAGTTGTGGAAGAGAAGAATATTCGGAGAATTATCGCTCATGCGCTACAAAGAAGGGAAGGTACTGGGACGTCTCCTACATCGGAGATCCGTCGTCTTCGAGAGGAGAACCAACAGCTGCGAGATCAGGTTCGAGAAGTCGTGCAACATATCTACAACTTGAGGGTTTCATTGGATTTTACGGTTTTACCTTCATGGCCTCCAGCGGTAGCTGCTATCCTTGGTCATCCATCTTCCAGTACTGACACTGATCCTAGTCCACAACCTCCAACTTCATGAAGGGGAGGTTCTTTCTTTGCTATTTTTTTTGTGTATTACTATTTTTGGTTAATGACGTAGTTTGCATATTCTAGCATTACTACGCATGTTTTTTTTGTATTGATTATGTTTCGAGCTCAGCTGAAGCATGAATAAAATAGTATCGTTTATCTTCTTATCACTTAAAGTCTGCCTTCACTTAACCTTAGTTTAGCTTTCCACATGCCTACTTTGAAGCATCTGTGCTGTGCATGTGATTTCATGTCAATGATGATTATAAGAGATTGTTGAGTTTTCTGTTCTATGCCTGACTAAGCTTTGAGCTATTTCCTTCGTTTATATGATAAACTCATTTTCTTTTATGTCTTTTTGATCTTTACAAACTTTAAGCTTTTTATTTGCCCCTATATAGGAAGTCCTTGTCCTTTTTACTGTTAAACCTTTTTCATCCGATGCAAAAGTCTTTTCCCAGTGAGGACACTGTCTCTCTTAAGTTTGGGGGGACAGTCGTTGTGTCAGTCATTGTTTCAAAACGATAAAGTGTTATTTATATTTGAAAAATCATGCTATTTTCTTTTGAAAAAGAGTCAGTTGGAAAGAAAGAAAGTGTTGAAAAGCACTTAGCTTAAAAAATAGAAAGAAAAAAAAAATGAAAAAAAAAGTTGCAAAAGAGTAAAAAGAGTCTTGTTGAGAGAAAATAAGAGTGGGGAAAATACTTGTGTTAGAAAGAAAAGAGTAGAGTGGTAAAAACAATGAAAGTTAAAGAAAATGTATTTATGATTTTCGAGTCCTACTGTAGACACCCATTTAGTTTTAGGTGTTGACATTGAAAATAGCAGTAAGGATGGTGATAAGTGACTTCAAGTTTCTCATTGTCGTCGTCTTATGACCTAGCTGTTAGTTTCAAAGTCTTTCTACGAGTAGCTGTGGTTGAAACCGATGTTAGTGTGTGGAAACCTCAGGGGCTAGTAGCCGGTCTTTCAGATGTAAAAGTCTCAATGTAAAAATGGAGTGTGCAGATTCCTTAAGGATATTTGAAAACGTTTTCTGTTTTTGAAAGGAAAAAGGATTTTGAAAGAGAAAATTTTTATCATTTCAAACTTGGTTTATACTGACTAAGCTTACAAAGGCAATAGAATGGTAGGCTTTGACATCTTTTCCCTGAGACAATTTATGATTGAACATCTCGGTTGCTTTTGCTTTACCTTGTCCATGTGTTAGAAAGCTGATTAAAGTTGCTAAGTTTTGCTTGAGGACAAGCAAAAAGTTAAGTTTGGGGGTGTGATTACGCTTATTTACATGCGTAAAAAGAAGGTTTTAGATGCTGTTTTTACTATGTTTTAGTTTTGTTCCGGACTTTTCTCGGTCATTAGAGTTCCAATTCATGCAAAATTCATATATGATGGTTTGTGGTTGGCTTATATTATATTTATGACATTTTAGGACCATTTGGGAGTGGAAATTAATCAAAAGAAGCAAAAAGTAGGAAACATCCTCATGGGAGGCGCCAGGCGCCTGGGAAGGCTGCAGAAAACTGTTTTTCTTCCCACTTTGCCCTTAATGAAATGCGTCTTCCAATGCGTTTTGGTGGTTCCAAGCGATGCATACGTGTAAAAGAAGTGTTCCACTATCAGTTTGAGCACGATTTAGTCAGTCAAAGGAGTTGGAAATGGGTGATTCACCATCGTTTTAGGACCTACCTAACCAATTCTGCACAGCTATAAATTCCAGCAGCTTCTCCACCAAATTCATCAAGCCTTGCTTCCTTCTCTTGATCATTTTTAGTGTTTCTTTGTTGCTTTCTAAGTACTTTTGAGTTGCTTTCATTAGTTGCTTTTGATTTTTAAATCCCGAGCACTTTACATTCCTTTATTGAGCTTTGTTTTGTTTTCATTTGTACTTAGTTATTTCTACTTATTCAAATATATAAAAATCCAGCACTTTGCTTATCTTCCCTTTGCCTTTACTTTATTTTTAGTTAACAAAGTTGTGTTTTTGGAGGAAAGAGCACGTGACACTCCCCCTTGCTTGAGAGAGAAGGGCGAAGCTCTCAATCCCGAGAAAAACTCTCTGTTAGTTAACTTTTGTTTTTCACACATGCATTCCACATTCAACTATTTTACTTGTTGTATTTTCTTCAATATGTCTTTCTAAATTCCCGTCTCTAGCCCGGTTATGGATAGTTAGCTTTTTATTTCTAAAAAGGGTTGCTAAGAAGTAGTGTTTTTGCTTTCCATTCATTGCTCAACATGTTTTCCCAAAAAGTTAGGATTTAGAGAAGGCCACTGTAAGTCTTAACAAGTCAATACTGAAAAGGTTGCTTATTTGCATTGTTGAGTGGTTAAACCGAGGAGAGGAGCGCCTTAGACATAAGGGTTCCGCTTAAGTAGCCTAGACATAGGACCTTAACCCGAGGTTGCGACTATTTCCATCCTAAAACTAAGATATCTCTCATAATTGACATATTAGGGAATGTCTTAGGACTTTGAACTTGCTTAGACATAAGTCAAGTGAAAAGCGTAGTCGTTGGTTCCTAAAGTAAAATGCATATCGTCCTTAGCATATCCTTGATTCTTTGTTGGCTAACTTTGATGCGAATCCAACCACGGATCCATTGACTATACCCGGGGGACCAATTACAAGAAGCAAAGCAAAGAAGATTCAAGAGGTTTTCATAATACATCTTCAAAGGCTAGCTAATGCACACGAGGAGACAAAGATTTCTGAGGCAAAAATTCTTTACAATGTTAATTTAATGAGTCAAGAAGAGAATGGAGCAAAGATGGCACGGGAAGAGTTGTCTATTTTGAGAGATGGCACGGAGGACAAAAAAAGTGTGCAGATTGGTGAACAGGTGCCTTTGCAGATTGCACCTCTTGGGAGTTTGTGATGTCAAAGCTTGTCAAATCTCATCCAAACGTAAAGTGCCTCCTACATGTGATTTCCAAGACAATTTAAAGCAATTTTACGTTTTGGGATTCACATTTAGTTCTCTAGTTTGATGTGCAATCATGTTTTAATTTGCATGTCTTATTTTCTAGAATTTGCATTAAATAGGATTTGAAAGACTTTTGGTGTTCCTCATGTTGAACAACCCTTTGGCCTATTTAAAGGCTTGTAATCACCTTGTTTTGGGAGAAAAAAACATATTGAAGTTCAAGAACTTTTGTTCCTTAACACTTTTGGTGTTGCTTCTTTCAAATCTTGCTTTAGGTTTGATGTTAAACCGATTCATTGGATTAGTCTCGATCAAGCTAATTCTGGAGTGAGTCGTCTTAGGATCTAGGAGTGACCATCGTAGATTCTAAGTCCGATCTAAGAGTGATTCATCTTCTAACCTTACTCTTGGTTGGAATCATTCGGTAAGTTAGTCGTTTTTGTGAATGTTTGCAAGGATCCTAGAAGGACCTCTAGCTTTGTAAACCCGAGCAACCTTGGCGCTTATCAAACTTGAAGTAATTCATGCTAGGTTTTACCATTATAAGACCAAATCCCAAATCCAAAACCATTATTTGTGACCACTTCCCATTTTACAAGAATCATTCATCTCAACATTCACTATTCATTAAAACTTTAGAGTTTGGAAATTATTTAGAAGTCCTTGAGGATCGATACTTGGATACTTCATCCATTTTATATTACTCTGACAGGTGTGCGCTTACATCTATAGAATTGTTACCACGCTTAGTGCGTGCGTTCAGCATAACGCCAGTCACATACAACATTCATTATAAAATATTAAACTGACATACATGCATCAATAAATTATAACACTCATTAACCCACACATGCAGTAAAAGTAACCCCGACCACAAGACCCGCTAGTAGCCCTCACTAACCGTACACACATAGCATGCTCTTAATCGCAACTATCATCAAAATACGATAGCTAGTAACCATGCAACGATAGGTCATAACGGTTATCCATTCACACACACAAGCATACAAGGTATCAAGACTCACGTAACTTCGACCCTGCTGATCTCTAGCTCCTCCTAGCTACTTCAATCCCATCACATTATGTTAGTCCTCCAAGTCTAACTCTTCGAATCCTATCGGCCCTTGACCTTTTGTAGTCAAGGCCCCGACGCTTCTCTTCAGAAGCATGGTGTTCGACTTTGACCTTTATACTCAAGGTCTCAAACTGTGCATTGACCCTTGACCTTTTGTACCCAAGGCCTCGACAACTACTCAACGTATTGGTCCTTGATCGCCACCACGTCAAGACCCAATACTACTCATCAAATAGACTGATCATGCCGACCCCCGACGTTTTGTACCCAGAGCCTTGACACTCATCTCTACCAAGACTCGACCTTTTGCACCCGGAGCCTCGACACCCAGTAGTGACGTAACAGCCTTGACCATTTGCCCTCGAGACCTTGAACTGTGCATCGACCCATGACCTTTTGTACCCAAGGCCTCAACGACTACTCAGCGTATTGGTCCTTGACCGCCACCACGTCAAGACCCAATACTCATCATCAAATAGAATCATCCAATATCCTTTTCGTTCCAAACTAACACCAACATTCCATTCCTAATTGTCAATAAGGATCCTAGCACAAGTCATCACATCATGCTAGTCATAGCAAGAAAATCCAACATGTTTATATCAAGTGAAACGTAACCACAATCAGTCGTTCCATAATATTAGGCATTCTACTCACTAGCAACAACAGACCACTTTCGATCATGCTAAAAGATGAGGCAAAGCCAACATATTTTAACCGACAAGTATAATACATGCATTATGTCCAGAGATCATTCCATAACACTAACCTACAACAGTAGTACATATTATCAAACTAAGAATAGCTATAATGGATCGTCCAATATATCCTAGAAAATCGACACACCAGTCACACTCAAAAAACATAAGATCCAACGGATGCCTCACAACATCCTAGCTAATCACAACTAATCTAGCTCAGCAATCACAGTCAACAATTAAGAAAACCAAGTCCAACCTTGACAAATATAATAGTATCATTTACAGAGTCAAGCACAACAAGACACAAAGCCTGCATTGATTAATAGAAGTAGACATACAAGTTGAGAGTAATGAAAAATAACAACGCAAAAACTTATTCGATAACATCAACACACAATCACTCACGCACCCGCCCCTAGTACTGCTTACCCACTGCCACGCTCCTAAATCTTGCATTGATTCAACACCTATGCATAAAGAGATAAAAGATAGCCGGTTAACACCAACTTTTAGTTATAAAAAACAATTCTAATGAGGTTGGAACGTCTCATTACCTCGAAATTGACTTCGATTGGGAGTGGGTAGCTTAGACCTAGTTCGAATAGGTGTGGGTAGCGCGAATCAAGCCTCGAATGGAAGTGAGTAAACGGCGAACACCAAGGACTATGTTTTTTTTCTTTCGACGTTTTACAGCAGCAAAAAAGAAGGAAAACACCTCGACAGCCGTTGTCGTCGCCACAAGGGTGTGGACCTCCTAAATTAAGTTGCTAGGGGTCGGTTGTTACTAAAAAATCAAGAGAGTGTCAAAACACTGCCGTCAGCCGTACTCCGCCACAAACCGCCGCAAAAACTAGAGTAGAAACGCGTCGGCTGTCCTTCTACGTCGTTGTCTGCCCTGCTATGCCGTTGTCCGCCTTGCTACGTCACCGTGGGGAGAAGAGAAGTCGCCGCTTGAGGGGTTCGTAACAGATCGAGTCGCCGGATGTGAAGCAAAAACCACCGGAGGACAAATCCCACTATCGTCGGGTCGTGAGTGTTTGCCGAAGAACTGCGCTGCCGTAAATGGTCGAGTTGCTACGGCCCTGCTGCCGCCGAAGAGTCGTGGGTGCTACAAGGGAGTTGCCGGAGAGTTGCTAAGTTTGTGGGTTCACCGTTCGCCGTTGGTCCAGGGCTTACACGTGTCGCTGACGATGGGGACTGGGAGGCGGCTGAGAAACACTAACGAGGAAGGGGTCGGTTGAGGAAGGAGAAAATGGAGTAGGCTTAGGGTTTCTTTTTCCTTTCTCTTTGTTTTCTTTTCTTTTCTCTTTTTGTTCTACTTTCTTTTTTTTTTTTCCTTTTCCAAAACATAAAAATAAATAAACCAAAACTATGCTAATGTCCTTATAAATAAGGAGAAAATTTTCTTAATCCTTTTGTTAAAAGGAAATCCACCAAACAAAAACTTGGAAAAATAATTTAGAAGTATAACTTATATTTAAAACACAATAATAAAATCCAAAAGAGATAATTAAATTTCAAAAACTTTAGGTTAAGATTTAATTAAAAATATCTTCCCAAAATTTGAAAACTCGATTTAGCTTAACTAACAAAATTAAACTTAAATTATAATTTACCCAAAATTAGAACTCTAAATTAGAAATCCAAGAATTTAATTATCAGCTTAGGGGAAAAATTTAAAGGACCAATTTATAACTTAAGATAAAGATAACTCGAAAACTTGGGACGTTACATATACTATCCCGGTTACATCATACCAACATTGGATGTTTACTTTTATAGATTTAGACAATGCTATGTTATAAATTCAACAACAGATTTATTGAATATGAAACCACAACTTTATTGAATATAAATTTATTTTTACATTATTACAAACTACGAGTTCAAGGCAACACAACCGAACAACAAATATAAAAATATCAAAGAAAAATTTAACTCACCCATGTGGTCATTCATTTCGAAGAAACCATATAGGCTTAAATAAGAAATTTCACCTCCATACATTCATTGCATAAATCTCAAACCGAAAAAGAAAACAAGAAAAATAGTTAATCAAATAAGCAAAACAACTTCAATCGGCAAAATCCTAAGGTTTGCATAGCAAATAGAGAAAAGTCATACAAGATTCAGATGAATTTCAATCAATCAATAAGAAGAACAAAGAGCTAGGGTTTCAACAACGAATTTAAGAAAACTTCAACACTATGTATATATAGTAGAGAGATAGAGAAATTTACATGAATCAAATCAATATGAACAGACGAGATTTACATGAATCTAAAATATATGGGTTCAATACCTTTTAGAAAAAAAACTATCGAGTAAGAAAAGTACCTCAAAATTGGAATGGAGGAGGCTGAGTTTGAAGGTTCGATTTGGACGGGGGATTCGCAGTAGAGAGGAAGAAGGAATGGGGGGATTGGAGGGGCGGCGGGGCTAGGCGACAGTGGCGGGACTGGGTGACGTTGTTGGTACTCGAAAGACAACGAGAGGAAGAGACTTCTAATGGGGAGAAGAAAAAGGGGATTAGGGATTTTAAAATCACTTCTCCCAACATTTTATTAATACAATTGGATGCAATTTAAAATTGTAAAAACCTTTAGTTGGGTTATTATTTAAAAAAATAAAGATTTAAAAACTTTTTAATTTTAAAATAAAAGAATACTTTTAAAAATAACATATCCGTAGACTCTTACATACAACTGTCAGCTAGATTCACTTTTCCCAACTATTTAGAAAAATAGTCTGGAATCGTAATATTTAAAAAAAAATTAAAACAATATTGCCTGGCAATTATTAAAATAATTGTGAAAGTCCACTTTCCTGGCCCTTTCTCAAAAGAGTCGGGAATTGTAATATTTGAAACAAAAATTAAAAACAATAGCTCCCAAAAATTTATTAAAATATTAGTGTAACGTCCACTATGCCGATTTTTTTCTAAAAATAATCGGGAGTGGTAATTTTAAAAAAAATTAAGATCAAATTTTGTCCGGCTATATATTAAAATAGTCAGAAATATAAACCTCTCCAAAAATTTCAGAAACCGTCGTAAGTGGTAATATATAAAAACAAAAATTTCACCCGACTCTTAGGCAAAAACGTCAGTAAGAGTAACTTCACCTGACTATTCTTAAAATAGTCAGGAGTTATATTATTTTAAAAATTAGGAAAGAACAATATTGTAACGCCCCGCGTTTTACTCAGGTTAGGTTACCCTCGAGTCTCGGGGCCTCTTTTCTTAGAAATCTTTTTAATTTAATTTAATTGTTTCATTTCATTTTATTTCGAGCTGATGCGGTAATTGTTGTGAGTTATTGGCGTGTATGTACTTATTTAATTATTGTTTAACGAGGAGTTTGCTTTCTTTGGCAATTGTCCTGGGTCGTTGGACCAACTACTTAATTCTATTATTGGATATAATTAAACTTAGGAAGGTTGGAAATAGGATTCTACTATCTTGTTCATGGGCTTTGTTTTGTTTGAACAAAAAGTAATTGGGTAAGTGGGCCTTCCTTATTTTGAAACAAAAGAGAAGTAAACGGAAAACCTTAGCCCAAATGGGTCTTTTTTTTTTTAAAACAAAAGAAACGTGAAGAGAAAACCGTAGCCCCCAAACCCATCTTCTTCGTGAAACACCCCCCCCCCCCGATTCCTTCTTTTTGTTCTTTCTTCTACTGTCTACCCATTCCTCCTTGAAGCGTGCTCAACGGTCGGTGACCCTCGACGCAGTGGCACCCATCGTCGGGCAGCAGCAGGCGGCGGCAGTGCTGTTTCCAGGGCATTTTCCATGAGTGCAGCCTCCCTCGCGAGCGGGGTTCGGTCTCCCTTGGTGGTCAGAAATCGCGGCACGAGTCCCTGCTGCACACAGTGTCGTGGGTATCGATTTGGTGAGTTTCTATTGATAAAATAGCTCGGACAGCAGCAGTTTTTGCTTTTGGCGCCTACCCATAACCATTAGAAGCTCGATATACACAACCCATATTTATTCGAGTTAGGCGAACTATTGTTTTGCGATTATTGTTATTATTCGAGTCACTAGTGCACTTTAGATTACTGGACCAAATGATTGTTTTCTTTTAATTGGATTGCTAGCCACTGAGGCGGGCATGAACTTTTTAGGAATTGGTTGTGTTACGAGCCCCTGATTATCTTTAAAGTAACTGTTTCACGTCCTTGGGTTGAAGGGGAAAGAACAGGGTAATGATCGCATTATCTCAATATTTCAGGTTGTATTTTCGAAGGCATTAAACTTTACGTTACCTTTAATGGGGGGATGAATAGGTATTATAGTGACGTTATCTCGTTATACGTAGTGAAATTTGGGGGCATTACAGTTGGTATCAGAGCCGAAACGTTCCTGTAGACTGACCTAGTAACTAGAGTGTTTAGGAGTAGTGATCCTGATCGGCCTCCTTGTCGTCACCAGGTACGCCTCATGCTTGTTTCTTGTGAACTTATACGTCCCGATCATGAATTTCTTTTGCATTTAATTTTTTCCTCATCAGTTAAGGTCGTAGCCCTGCCTAATTAGGCCTAGGGTGTTCACTAACTGTACTAGCTAGAATGTAATTGACCTTGCACTTATGTGGAAGTTTCGACTGCCACACTCCTGTTGGTCTATGCGTAGAGTAACATGCTAACGTCTTGCTTGATTGTTGTGCCCTTTCATCCAGACAATGCCACCCCGTCGTAGTATGAGGTTGCGTGCAGGCGTCGACCCAGCCCTCGGAGGTGAGAATGTGGCAGACCCACCGCCCTCTCCTACTGGTGATCAGGCAAGGGTAGTTCCTCCAATTCCTCCAACAGCCGCTCAGGGGTGGGTAAATCCCCCAGTTCCCCCGACAGTTCCCCAGGTAAACCCTCAGGTGGCGTTGCTTGCGGAGGCGTTGCAGGCACTGATCAATAACACAGCAGGGGTTGGCGGTGCACAAGCTCATCCACCCCGACATTTTCATACTCCCCAAAGCGAGGCCCAATTCATCAAGGATTTCAAGCGTTACGGACCCCCTACCTTTGACGGGGGAAGTGAGAGAGCGACAGCAGCAGAATGGTGGGTCAGAGAGTTAGAAGCCCTTTACGCGTACCTAGGTTGCGAGGACCAATTCAAGGTTAAGGGTGTGGTTTTTATGTTGAGGGGTGAGGCCCTGAATTGGTGGGACTCAATAGCAGTGGCAGAAGATCATGCTAATGTACCAGTTCCGTGGGCAAGGTTCAAGGACTTATTGTACGACTACTATTACCCGGAGACTGTGAAAGATACGAAGGAGGCAGAATTCCTCCATCTCGCCCAAGGAACCTTAACGGTAGCACAATATGAAAGGAAGTTTACGGAACTCTCCCGTTTTGCTCTAGAATTCATTCCTACTGAGGCAATAAAGATCAAGAGGTTCGTTAAAGGCTTGCGCAAGGGGATCAGAGGACCAGTGGACCTTTAGCGACCCGCCACCTATGCTGAAGCAGTTAGAGGCGCCTTAATTATGGATAGGGATGTTTCTAACAAGGCCCAACCTCTGCTAGAAGTCGGTTCGTCTTTAGGTGTGAAAAGGAAAGTCCCTCTGACTTATGTCGACCAGCCATTTAGAGCACCCCAGCGCCAGGCTCAGCAACTGGGCATGCTGCCAGTATGCCCCTCCTGCCAGAGAAGACATGCGGGGTAGTGTTGTACGGGAATTAAGAGTTGTTTCAGGTGTGGGAGAGAAGGGCATTTTGCAAGGGAGTGTCCCATGTCGGCTGCAAATACCCAGAGGCTACGCCAGAGGGCTCCCTCAACAGTTTCGACGCAGGGAGGTAACCAGAGGGCTCGCGTCTTCGCACTTACCTGCAAGGAAGCGGCGGATTTCGAAACCATTGTCACAGGTATTTCTTTCTCACTCTGGGTTTTTTTTGTTTTTTTGGTATTGCGTGCGGTGTTTATGTCTTTACCTTTGCATTATCTTCTAGTTACGGTCTTAGTCGATAATGTGCCGGCTTATTTATTGTTTGATTCTATGTCGAGTCACACTTTTATTTCCACGGCGTTTGTTCGTCAGGCAACCCTCGAACTAGAGCCGTTAGGGTTTTTGTTGTCAGTTTCTACGCCATCAGGGTCAGTTATGATTGCTAGTCAAATAGTTAGAGTAGGCGAGTTATCCTTTAACAATCAGACCCTAAAGGCAAGATTGATCCAGCTGGACATGCAGGATTTTGACATCATATTGGGCATGGATTGGCTAGCTACCAACCAAGCCAACATTAATTGCCCGAGAAGGGAAGTCTCCTTCCAACTACCTTGGGGTCGGAACTTTACGTTTAAAGGAGATACATGTGGAGTTCCAAGGGCAGTTTCGACATTGAAGGCAAGGCGCCTATTACAGAATGGTGTTTGGGGTTATTTGGCCAGTGTCGTAGACATTAGTAAGACTCCACCCAGATCGTCTCCGTCCACGTGGTCAAAGAGTTCCCAGACGTGTTCCCTGAAGACCTACCGGGGCTACCCCTGTCCTGAGTTGTTCGATCAACGAACTTTCAAGGACGAAAGTTTTTGAAATGGGGAAGTCTGTAACGCCCCGCATTACTCAGGTTAGGTTACCCTCGAGTCTCGGGGCCTCTTTTCTTAGAAATCTTTTTAATTTAATTTAATTGTTTCATTTCATTTTATTTCGAGCTACTGCGGTAATTGTTGTGAGTTATTGACGTGTATGTACTTATTTAATTATTGTTTAACGGGGAGTTTGCTTTCTTTGGCAATTGTCCTGGGTCGTTTGACCAACTACTTAATTCTATTACTGGATATAATTAAGCTTAGGGAGGTTGGAAATAGGATTCTAATGTCTTGTTCATGGGCTTTGTTTTGTTTTAACAAAAAGTAATTGGGTAAGTGTGCCTTCCTTATTTTAAAACAAAAGAGAAGTAAAGGGAAAACCCTAGCCCAAGTGGGTCTTTTTTTTTTAAACAAAAGAAAAGTGAAGAGAAAACTCTAGCCCCCAAACCCATCTTCTTCGTGAAACACCCACCCCCCCCCCCCCCGTTTCCTTCTTTCCGTTCTTCGTTCTACCGTTTACCCCTTCCTCCTCGAAGAGTGCTCAACGGTCAGCGACCCTCAACGCAGTGGCGCCCATCTCCGACGGACGGCAGCAGGCGGCGCGGCTCGGGCAGTAGCAGGCGCGCTGCTCCGAGCTGCAGCGGCGCGTGGCATCGAATAGCAACAGACGCGCGGCTTCGGGCAGCAGCGGGCGTGCACGCAACTTCGGGCAGCAGTAGGCTGCGGCGGTGGGGCGTGGGTGCTGTTTTCGGGGCGTTTTCTGTCGGTGCAGCCCCCCTTGCGAGAGGGTTCGGTCTCCCTTGGTGGTCGGAAATCGTGGGTCCTTGCTGCACACAGTGTCGTGGGTATCGATTTGGTGAGTTTCTGTTGATAAAATAGCTCGGACAGCAGCAGTTTTTGTTTTCGACGCCTACCCATAACCATTAGAAGCTCGATATACATAACCCACATTTATTCGAGTTTGGCCGGAGTTACCCGCACCTAGACGAAGTCGATTGTTGGGGTAACGGATGTTGCAAGATCCCTTATAATGAATTTCGATGGTTGGAAATTTTGTGTTAATTATTTTTGTTTGTCTATTGTTGATTAGGTGTTGAATTGACGCAAGATCTAGGAGGATAGCAGTGTGTAAGTAGCACCAGGGGGCGAGTGCGTGCGTTATTGAGTGCTAATGGAATGGTTTTGTGCTGATTTTTAGTTAGAATAATTTATTTCGTGCATATAGAAATTGTTAGTCTTGCTTTTGTGAACGCCTAGTGATTATTGTTGAGTTACATGTTACCGTTTCTATTGTTAGACATTATGAGCATGCATCATTTCTTATCGTTGGATGTGACTGGTCAGTTCTGATTATTATGGTTGGGAGTGATTGACCTATGACGTTTAGTTTTATGTTGTTTAGTTGGAAGCTGTTGGGTTAGTGTTTTGTTTGGTACGATTAAAAACATGCTGGAAAATTGTGTTGTGACTCGAAATGTGGGTGAGATGCAAATTTAGCATGAGAATAAGCAATCAATTCAAGAGATGCATTCTTAGGATACCATAAGTGAGTCAACAGTTTCAAGCAAGTATTTAAAAATTCTTTTAATAGCATAAGAGTGTGATTATTTAAGACATGATTGAAATCTAGCACACATGCATACACTTAACATAATATCCAGTCCACTCGCAGTTAAGTAAAGAAAATATTCGATCATATCGCTATAAGCTTTTATATCTACATTTATACCTTTTTCATCTTTATCAAGGTTTGTGGTAGGGCTCATCAGAGTCTTTGCTATATTGATATTATCGAACTTGAACCTCTTGAGTAGATCTCTTGTATACTTTTCTTGATTGATGAAGATTCCCTCTTTAAGTTGTTTGATTTGAAGCCCAAGGAAGAACTTGAGTTCACCCATCATGATCATCTCGAACTCATTGTACATACACTAAAAGAAAATTCTTCACATAATGAAGGGTTAGTTGCACAAAAAATAATGTCATCTACATAAATTATACTAACAAAACATCGTTTTCTTTGGTTATAATAAAAAGTGTAGTATCAATAAGTCCCATTTTAAAACCTTGTTCAAGCAAAAATTTACACGCTCAAATGATCATACAAAGCTCTAGAAGCTTGTTTAAGACCATAAAGAGCTTTCTTTAATTTAAAAATATGAGTTGGATTTTCAACACTTTTAAAACCAGGAGGTTGTTCAACATATACGTCTTCCATTATAAAACCACTTCAGAAAACACTTTTGACATCCATTTGATATGAAGTAAAGTTCTTATGAGATGCAAATTTAAACAACATTCTAATATATTCAAGTCTAGCAACATGAGTAAAAGTTTCCTCATAATCTAATTTTCTTCTTTGTTATTGTGGTACGACTTAGAACCCTTTATGCAAGTGTACACAATCGTTGTAGCAAGTGACAAAAATATCATATCCACACGGATTGATAACAAAACACTTCAACAATTACTTAAGAAAATAAACAAATTAACAAAATATGTTTTGAAGAAGAAAAAACTAAAGGAACCCAAACAAAATAGTGGATAGATGATTTACTGAGTAAAAACAGGTAAAAACCATGCAGAACCAAACCGATTAAAGGAAAATATGCAAATAAGAGGTTAACTACTGATATTTAAAAGGGTAAGGGGGAAGATGATTCGTGACTCTTTATGGGCTACTCTAACGATGTTATAACATTAACGATGTTGATATACTGGTCAAACAGACACGAAATCTTCCTAGATTTCCAGATTTTCTGTTATTCATGTTTTGCATCATAATGCTGCAACAAAACATTCAGAATTAGGTCATTCTTAATAACTCTCAACATCATTTGCAAATGCAGGGATGTTAGTGAATTTGAAATACTATTTGCACAAAATCAATGTAGAGTGAGTGTTAGTGTGGCTATCCTTAGATAATTTATATGGAATTCTTGCACAAAGAACTCTCTTTTGGAGAGTTATGTAACTAACTCTCCAAAAGAGAGTTCTTATGTAACTAACCTAGCTTTATTTCTAACAATATTACTAGACTCATCCATTTTATTTCTAAACACTCATTTATTACCAATCACATGATTATCATTAGGACGAGACACTAATTCCCAAATACTATTTCTTTCAAATTGATTTAACTCATCTTGCATAGCAATTAACAAGAATTCATCAGCTTCAGCTTCTTTAAAAGACTTTGGTTCAATTTGAGATACAAAAGCAACGTTATTTAAAGCATTTAAAGAAGAGCGAGTTCTTACCTCTTGGGATATATCACCTATAATTAACTCCTTTGGATGGTGAGTTGAGAAACTCCAATCCTTTGGAAGAGTTTCCTCAAGCACTTATTAAGTCTCATTTACTACAACTTCTAAGTCCTTATCTTTAAAATTCAAATCCTCAAAAGGCATTTTTAACTCATCACTAGGAGAAACTTGATTAGCAAGAATATGCGATTCATCGAAAACAACATTTATCGACTCTTCAACTACAAGGGTTCTTTTATTAAAAATTCTATATACTTTACGACATGTCGAATATCCTTAAAATGTGTCAATGACATTTTTTAACTCAAACTTTCCAAGTTTCTTTTTATTTTTCAAAATAAAACATTTGCAAATCAAAATCTTTGAAATAGTTGATATTAGGAGTTTTATCATTAAAAAGCTCATAACGGGGTTTATTCAAAATTGACCTTATTAAAACAGAGTTCATCACCTAAGAGGCAGCATTAACAGCTTTAGTCCAAAAATTTTGGTCAATTATACTCATTTAACAAAGAAATAGCTAATTCTTGCAAAGAACGATTTTTCCTTTCTACAAGACTATTTTGTTGCGATGTTCTTCAAGAAGAAAAATCATGAGAAAACCATTTTCATCACAAAACTTTTCAAAAGCTGCATTGTCAAATTTTCCTCCATGATCGTCACTTCTAATTTTCGTAATCATAAAACCTTTTTCATTTTGAATTTTCTTTGAAAAACTAATAAAGGGTTTTAAGGTCTCACCCTTATGAGATTAAAATAAAATCCAAGTAAATCTTGAAAAATCATCAACTATAACAAAAGCATAATGTTTTCCACTTAGACTTGGAACTCTAGTAGGTCCAAATAGATCCATATGTAATAGTTGCAAAGGCCTAGAAATAGAAACCATTTTTTTTTTTTGTTTATAGGAAGACTTAATTTGTTTACCCATTTCACATGAACCACAAACTTTGTCTTTTTCAAAATTCAATCGTGGAAGACCTCGAATAAGAGATTTCTTGGAAATATTTATAATTAAATACATGCTAGCATGACCTAATCTTCTATGTTACAGCCAAGAATCATCATGCATAGCAGACAAGCATTTATTATTAACAACAGGGCAGTCATTCAATTCAATAGTATAAACATTTTTTTCTCTATTTCCTATAAACAGTATTTTTCCATCACAAGCATTTTCAATTACATAATTTTTATCATTAAATACTACTTTATAGCCTTTATCATATAACTGACTAATACATAAAAGATCATGTTTTAAACCATCAACAAGCAACACATTCTCAATCAAAAAATTTGAATCATTATTAATGTTACCTTAGCAAATGATTTTACCTATTTTATTATCGCCAAAGCTAACGTATCCTCCATCTTTCTTTTCTAGATGTGTGAATTTGTGTGATCTCTAGTCATGTACTTTGAACACCCACTATCCAAGTACCACTTGTTCTTTATTGATCTCAAACATACCTAGAAGAAAGCTGATACTCAAGATGTAACTTTAGGTACCCAAGCTTGTTTGAGTCCTTGAGGGTTAGTAAGCAAAAATTTAAGAACCCATTTTTTTTCATTTAATACACAATTTTTCCTCAAGTTACAACCATAAATTTTATTACCATGTGTTCCACATGCATTACAAACAATAGTAGACATTGCATTGAACTTTCTTTAACAAAGTTGTTTACAAATTACCACTTTTATTAAAGATAGCTCGTTCTTTTCCCATCATCATATCTAAGTTCTTTTTACCATTTGCAAATAAGTTCTTTTTACCATTTGTAAACTTTAAAAGAGTAGATGATATATCTTTATTTTTTACTTATACTCCTACTTTCAGTATGCAAATTTAACTTAGACATAACAAGATCTTTTCTAAACATCTCATTTTCTTTATTCAATCTATTATGCTTAACTAATAAATCATGGTTCTCATGATCTAGCTTATAAATTCATCTTTTTAAGAGCTAAATATTTACTACCTAATTGTTCAAATTATTCTTTAATGTCATTATAAGCATCTATTAAGCTCATCAAAAGGACTTTCAAGACATACCTCGTTGCCGTCATCTTCATCTCCAAAAGCCATGAAACAAAGATTACATACTTCATCTCACCGCTTTCAGAATCACTTCCTTCGTCACTTTCATCCTAAGTAGCTTTCATAGTAGAGAACATTCAGATCTTACATGTCCATCCTTTTTGCACTCGTAGTAGATGATAACGTCTCTAGTGCTATTTTCTCCTTTAGTATCTTGACTATTGGTTTTCTTTGGAAATTGCTTCTTTTTAAAATGCTTCTTGAACTTCATGGATAAGTAGGCAATTTCTTCTTCATTCAGTTATTCCTCACTTTCAGAAGCGCCTTGGAATGATGTAGACTTTAATGCCAAGCTTTTTTTTTTTTTTGACATCCTCTTTCATATTGCATTTCATGATTATCTCATGTGTCATGAGAGATCCAATGAGCTCATTCAATGGAAGTTTTGAGAGGTCATTTGTTTCTTGAATCGCAATCACATTGGGTTCCCAAATTTTTGTTAGAGATCTGAGAATCTTCCTCATGTTCTCAGTTGTAGTATGTTCATTTCCTAAACCTTTCAAAGCACTGCAAAATGCATAATATAAAAAGAATACGAATTGGCCCTTTAAGCTTGTAGAAATGATCGGGCAGTACTCCCCACGATTTCGATCCAGAGTATGCGCCTATTCGTAAATCTAGTAAACATTTTAGTAATAGACTCGTTAGCATCCATTTTAAATGACTCATAATTATGAACAAGCATGCTAATTTTCGATTCTTTTACTTGATTTGTTCCTTCATAAGTTACTTCAAACATATCTCATATTTCTTTAGCAGAGTTACATGCATATACTCAATTAAATTCATCAGCACATAAAGCACAAAACAAACAGTTCATGGCTTTAGCTTTAGTAGATATTTTTCTTTTAATATCATCATTAAACTCATCTTCATTTTTAGCTACATCAACATTATCAACTTTCTTAATAGGAATAAAGGGACCTTTGGAAATAATTTCCCACAAGTTATAATCAATTGAAATCAAATAAATTCTTATCCTAGTTTTCCACCAAGTATAATTATTTCCATCAAAAAGAGGTGGCCTACTGGTAGAATGACCCTCATTAAAACCATTAACCCAATGTTTGCCATAAGCTCAAACAAGTAAGTTTTAAGTAACGTTTCAAAGAAAATTAATTTAAAATCAAGAAAAGTAAATTTTCAAAGAGATTAGATTTCAAAAACAAAAGTATTTCAAAGATTTATGCTAAATAAAATAAATTTCTAGAATTTAATAAATGAAGAATTTTTTTTTTTCAAAAGTCAAATTTTGAGGAAAATTATTTATTAGTGAAATAGGCTCAAAAACTAAAATTTTAAAACTTTTCTTAAAAAATAAAGGAAATTACAGATTAAAAAAAGTTTTAGAAAAAGATGAAATTTTTAAGAATGAAACTTTTTAGGAAAAAAATAAGCTACTTATTCTCATACGAATTGTAGGATTGAATGACAACGCTAGGGGTGGGGGTGAATAGGGTTGTTTACAACTTTTTCAAAATTAAAAATAAATTGAAGAGGAACAAACAATATGCAATCAACAAAAGAAGATTAATAAAAAGAAAAAAATTGAACAAAATATAAAGGAAACCTATATGCAATCTAGCAAAATAATTCAAAGTAGATAAATACTCAATTTAAAAGAGAGAAGAGAAGAGAGTGGGTGACACTGAGAATTTTTATAGTGGTTCGGAAATTTCTATTCCACTTCCCAATACTTGTTCTTGGGTATTTTACTGCAATGGTCTTCTTACGGGTGAGAACCAAACCGATCAACCATCTTTTTATCCTATGTTAAAGAGAAACCCACAATCCTTTTTACTAATTCAGGATCCAATCTATTATATTTTCTCACAACCCAAGGTGTATCTACAGCTTAATACAAATCCCAATTTGAAAACAAAGAATGCAAAATAACACAAGTGGATTACACAAAATTTTGCACCAAAGTAATGGCTAAAAAGCCACACTCTAATGTATCTCTCACAAAAACAATGAGCAAGTTATGTGTAGGAGAGAGTGGAGATTTTGCAAAAGTTAAAGAGGAGAATTTGAAAAGAAAGATATTTGCTTTGATATTTGGCGTAGAGAATGGTAAAATTTGGTAGCTTTAAAATATAGAATTTTAAAGAAGAATTTTGGCCATTGGATTTAGGGTAACAAGGATGAACGGTGTAGATTAAGGTGAATGATAAGGGAAAAGAATAAAAGAAATTTATGGAGATTTAGAGAAATTTGTGGAGATTGAGAGTGATTAAGGAGATTGAGAGATTTGTGGGAATTTGATTTGTGGATATTGAAAGTGCCACATGTCGTCTTCTCATTTGTTCGATTGTTGGATGCCACATTAGCATTAGTATGTCTTCTTGATGCCACATATCAACTTCTGAGTCGTCCAGCTGTCCATGTCACCTACTAGGTAAGATTTTTCTCCTGACTTGTTTTGACTATAACTTATTCGTTTCGACTTCGATTTGTGTGATTCAAAAGGTGTTGGATTTGTCTTTTCGAACTCTATGTTATAGACACTTTGAAACGCTCAAATTATTAGTTCATACTTGATTTGTGATCATCTAAATATTTAGTTTTATTGAAACCATAAAGCTAACACTACAATCACTCTCACTAATGTCAAAGTAACTAATATTATAAAATTACATGTTTGGCAATAATTATCAAAGTGACTTTGAAAAAAAAAATCCAACATCACTTTGAGTGATTCCTAGTCAATCACTTGAGAGCTAATGCCCAAGGGATTTTTGGTAAAAAAAAACTAATGGTGTGTTTGGGAGTGATGGTATAATGAGTGATTTTGGAAAAAAAAATTTAAGTATAATTGATTTTCCAAAATCACCATCCAAGTGATACCTACAAATCAATCTAAAATGATTTTAAATTTTACTAAAATTAAAATTTTAGTTTGCCAAACATGATCGATTGAAATGAAAGTGATTTTGGCAATGACAAAAGTGAGTTTGGCCATGTCAAAATTACTCACACCCTTGATAGTAAACTAGTTTTAAAATAACTAATGTTTTAAATTTCAAATTTGTCTTTGTAATTCATCTTATTTTCATATTACCATTTGAGAAATTTTATTTTTCTTATTTCTACAACTTTCGTCAGTCTCTAATTTTATTTATCTTTGCTTTTGTTTATTTTCTCTAAAATTTTTCTCTAAAATTCTTGTAATCTCTTTCTAAATTTGTAGTTCTCATCTCAATTTTTTTATGAGTCTAAAATCTTTGTCTCTCACTATCTAAAATTTATCTCCTTAAGATTTTTGTTCATGGAACAATTTTTCTCTCTCTAAAATTTTTATCAAATTCTCTCTAATCTAAACTTCAAATATTAATCCTTCAAAGTCACTTTTAATTATATAAAAACCTGTTGAAAAAGTGTATAACTACATGTTAAAAAAGATATAAAAATAACTTTTATAAAATCAATTATCATTAATTTTCTTATGCTAAAATCTCATTCCCAAACAAAGCTTAAAAGTTGTGGGAGAATTCTATAAATAGAGAAGTCCCCCACATATCAGAGAATCCATCAGTTGGAAAATTCATATAGCAAATATAAGTGTTTATGCAAGGATATGCACAACAGTGTATTTCAGATTGCAGCTCGAACTCGACCTCCGGACCGATCTGAATACTTGGGCGAACCTACACAAAAAGGTGAGCACTCCGACGATCAAGTCAGTATAGGTCGGATTCCCAGTTTAGTTCGAGGTCAGAAATCATCGTATCTGATCGTGGAGTGAAGTCCTCTACTTATGGGTGGTAGTCCCGCTAATCTCGCAACGGTTACACCCGGTAATCTCGGGACTGTCGATTACACCCTATAATCTCGGGACCGACGGTTATACCCGATAATCACGCCCCCACCGAGCTTCCCGGTAGGTCGGACCTCGGCCAGGTTCACCTCGGCCCTCATACTTAGCATCTGTCAACGTTAGTGGTGGTGATCTCGGCCGTCCGAGCTGGGCATGACTCACGAGTCATCTTGGAGCACCAATAGGGGTCCTCCACGTGTCCAGGGTATTCTCTTCCCCAAACATTGGCCCCCTCTCTGTTTGGTCAGATCTCGACCTGGCAGAGAAGTTCATTCGACTTGCTTTGGACGCGTGACGACTTCCTATTCGTGGAAAAATATAACCGTTGCGGTGAATTTATCGTCGGAATATTCAAATATTCCGACGCTTCGGTTCTCAGGGAGGATCCTGGCCGCTCGTTGATTACACGTGTACGGTGGGGAAATTTTTCCGACGGGCTATAAATGCCCCCAATCCTTCAGGTCATACCTTATGTTCCCTGAAATCTTGGAGTTCGATCTGAAGGCAGCTCGAACCCTTGGTAGGTCGGTCTCTTCCCTCACTTTCTCTTTCGAACGTAGTTGCCATGTCGTCCTCTTTTAGCAGCAACTTAGGATCCGATGAGGATTTAGCTCGTAGGTTAGAGTCCGAGCTCGAGGAGATAGAAAACTTTAGGTTCTCCGATGACGGGGAGGATAGTGATGCCTCCACCTCGGGTCAGGGTTTGGAATACCCTTCTAGGATACCTGAGCACTACCTCGGATCCCTTCGTAGGGGGTTCGCTATCCCTGAGAACATCCTCCTTAGGATTCCGGAGGAGGGGGAGAGAGCTGACAATCCTCTAGAGGGATGGGTCACTCTCTACTTCAAAATGTTTGAGTACGGCCTCAGACTTCCCCTTCACCCTTTCGTCCAAGAGTTTCTTTTCCGAACTGGGCTGGCTTCGACTCAAGTGGCCCCCAATGGGTGGGGTGTCATTTTCGCTTTGGCCATCCTTTTTTGGCTACGAGCTCGGGATAGTGAAGAGGCCGAGCTGTTGGACGTAAACCAGCTCCTCGCGTGCTTCGAAGCGAAAAGGGTAGCTAAGAAGCCTAGTCGGTTCTATATGTGCGCAAGGAAAGGCACAGGCGGTATAGTTAAGGGCCCGACCTCCATCAAGGGATGGGTGAGGAAGTGGTTCTACGCTTCTGGGAATAGCTTGCAAAGGACGAGTCAGGTCGTTCCTTCTTTGACGTTCCCACTAGGTTTGGGAACCTAGGTACGGAGTAGTTCTTACTTCTTGTGATAACTTTCTTTCTTGTTATTCAGGCCTGACTCAAATTTTGTCTTTGTGCAGTTTCAATCCGACCAGTCCCCGAGCTTACGCAAGCCTCTTTCGACACGCTGAAATATTACAAGGAGCGTTTCCCGAAGGGTAGGAAGGTCGGAACCTTGGTGACCGACAAGCTGCTGCTTGAGTCTGGGCTGCTAGATTACAACCCTGCAGTTCGTCCCATTGAATCCTCAAGGCCGAACTCCGAACTTGGTATGCCGAGCTTGCTTCCCCCCTTTTTCCTCTAACCTTGTGTTGACCCCTGTTTTTATTTTGCAGCCATGGTTTGCGGATTTGCAAGCAACGTGAAGCGCAAGTCCAAGGGCCGAGCCCATGCTCTTGAGGCCGCCCAGAGTTCGAAACCTGCCACCCCTGCTGTGGTAGGGCCAGCCTCGGAAGATCCAGCCCCAGTGATCGAGCTGGAGTCTTCTGGGGGTCCTTCGAGGGAGAAGCGCCCCAGGGATCAGACCGAGGCGGTGGACATCTCGCCCTTGGGCGAGGAGGTGAGGGAGGAAGTCCCTCTGAAGCGAAGGAGGAAGAAGAAGAAGACCACCTCCCCCTTGGAGGTCGGAGCTCGTGGGGTCTTGCCTGCGAGCTTCGCAGATCGGGTGGACGATCCTGAGGCCAGGACGGGCAGGACGTCCGATGTGACGGCACGGTTCAGAGTTGAGCCGTCAAGTTCTGGGGTGAGGGACCAGGTGTCCCGCATCTCGGCCGCAAGTTTGGACGCTGCCTAAGGAGGGCGTCCAAATTTGTAAGTGACCCAGGGTCCGTTCTGCAGAGGACCATCGACTACGCCGCTGAGGTAAGATTGGTGTTTTTGCTCAATTTACCTAACAGGTAGCTCGGTCTAACTTCTTATTTGTACCTTTTCTCAGGTGTTTGTTGCTTCCATTCAATCGGCTCTGGCCGTGAAGGCTGAGCTGGATGAGAGGGAAGTTCTGGCAGTGAGGGAGAAAGAGGAGTTTTCTGCTGCCTTGGAGGCTGCTTCCTCCACCATGAAGGATGAGCTGCTGAAGGCTCACTCTGAGGTGGAAATTTTGAAGGCCGAGGTGGAGACCAAGGCCGAGCTGCTGAAGAAGGAAGAAGACAGACGCAAGACCCAGCTCCGAGCTGCCCATGCTATCATCAAGGGCTTGGAGAAGGAGAAGTTCCAACTCCTCAAGGAGAAGGACGACATGCTCCAGGCGCTTGAAGCTAAGGAGGAGGAGCTGAAGCATGCGATTGCCGAGCTGGAGACGGTGAAGGAGCATCTCAGCAATGGAGCCCTATTGGAGGAATCGTTTAGGCAACATCCTGACTTCGATGGATTTGCCAAAGACTTCTCTGACGCGGGCTTCAAGTTTCTCATGAAGGGCATTGCTTCCGACATGCCTGACCTTCAGATCGATCTCGGTGGTCTGAAGAAGAGGTATGCTGAGCAGTGGGCGTATGGGCCTAGTGGCACCCCTGGCCCCCAAGCGTTGGTGGATAAGTACGTCAGAGATCTGGACTCTGACTACTCCAACCTCGAAAAGGATCAGGTCGGCACCACTCAAGAGGGCGCTCCTCAAGCAGGCTCTTAGGCGACCACCCTTCAAGAGGCTTTTTGCTGTCCTTCTTTTCTTCTTTTTTGTTTTTTGTTTGTAAGTGTCAGGGCAGAGCTGCAAGGTCTATAAGCCTTGGCTCTGCTCTCCATTCAATAAAGAAGCTCCCATTTGTTTTTACTTTGTTGTTGGCAACATCTTTCCTTTCTTTGCTTTTTCCTTTGAACTGCAGGCATTGTCACCTCGCACCTCTTACTTTTGAGGTCGCGCCTTCAATTAAAATAATTTGAAAGTTTGAATTTGAATCTCTGTCTAGCATTCAATGCATTGCACCAACTCTGGATTTTTTAACATCGCACCCTTAACTTAAAAACGTTAAAAGGCTAAAATCCTAAGTCCGTAGCTGTTCTTCATATCGTACATCGTACCCTCAGGTTCAGAGGCTTGATCATTTTGAACTTTTCACATCGTCCCTTTACCTTGAAGGTTTGAATTTTAAGTTCATCAGTGGTTTTGGCATCGCACCTCGTACCCTTAGGTTTTGGAGGATTGAATTTTAACCGACTGCTGGAATGTGATCGCGTGGGAGTCCGTGGCCCCCATTTAATTTCTGGTCGAACTCGGAATCATGAAATGAAATCATCACATTTATTCCGATCATAATTCTTTTGAAACAGTTTTTACAGATCCATTGAAAAACCTTTTGGCATTTCAAGGATAATAACGCTTCAGGTGTTCCGCGTTCCACGGGTGCGCGAGGACGTCTCCTTTCAGATCGGCCAATATGTACGTCCCAGGTCGGACTATGCCCTTGACCTCAAACGGGCCCTCCCAGGTCGGATCAAGGGCACCCACATGGGTTTGGACCCTCCTTAAGACCAGATGTCCGACCTGAAAGGTCCGAGGTCGAACGCGAGCGTTGTAATGTCTGGCCATTCTGTCCTGATATTCCGCCAGGCGTAACTGGGCCATTGCTCTTCTTTCTTCCAACAAGTCGAGGTTGAGGAGCAGCTCTTCTTCATTTGTCGTAGGCTCGTAATGCTCTACTCTGTCAGATGGCATGCCGATCTCAACCGGGACTACAACTTCGGAGCCGAAGGCCAGGGAGAACGGGGTCTCACCCGTCGATTCTCTTTGGGTGGTCCGATACGACCATAGAACCTCTGGTAGCTCCTCGGCCCACCTGCCTTTCTTGGAGTCCAATCTAAGTTTGATGCCTCGTTTGATGATCTTGTTGACTGCCTCCACCTGCCCATTTGCTTGCGGATGTGCGGGGGACGAGCTAAGGTGACTTATGCCAAGCTTGCTGCAAAAGTCTTTGAACTTGGCGTTGTCAAACTGCTTCCCATTGTCTGTCACAATGGCCTGCGGTATACCAAAGTGACATATGATATTTGTCCATACAAAGGACGTGACTCTGGCTTCCGTTATGTGGGAGAGCACCTCGGCCTCGGCCCACTTTGTGAAGTAATCCACAGCAACCACAGCGAACTTGGTCTGGCCCTTGCCCAAAGGGAAAGGACCAATGATATCTACCCCCCACTGCGCGAATGGCCACGGGGCCGAAATGGGGGTGAGCAGCTCGGGAGGTTGGTGGATTATGGTTCCGTAGCGTTGGCAATTGTCGCAAGTTCTAACGAACTTCTTGGCGTCCTGGCTGAGGGTCGGCCAATAGTATCCTTGTCGGATCACTTTGGCTGATAGCGACCGGACGCCTGAGTGATTGCCGCACACTCCTTCGTAGATTTCTCTGAGGACGTACAGGCCCCTTCAGGGGTTAGGCATCTCAATAGAGGTAGGGAAAAGCCGCGTCGGTACAATGCTCCACCTCGGACCACGAACCGGGCTGCTCGCCTTGCCAACTTTCTGCGCTCCTTGGGGTCTTGTGGTGAGTTGCCCCTAATGAAGTCCGCAATCGGGTCCATCCATGAGGACTCTGGAGCGCCGATCTCCATCAGATCTGGCTTTGAGATCGAGGGATTATCTAAGATCTCGACGGGGACCGACCTGGCCAGGTCGGTCTCGTACGCCGATGCTAACTTGGCCAGGGCGTCAGCATTAGAATTTTCTGCCCGCGGAATCCAGCTTATTTCGTAAGTTCGAAACTGGGTGAGGTACGATCTGACCTTGCCCAAATACTTCTCCATTCGGGTGTCTTTGGCTTGGTATTCATCCTTGATCTGGCTCACAACCAGCTGGGAGTCACTGAAGACCTTAACACAAGAGGCCCCCAATGCTTGAGCGATTCGCAGGCCGGCGATAAATGCTTCATACTCAGCCTCGTTGTTAGAAGTTCGGAAGCCGAACCGCAAGGCATACTCAAATCGTTCACCCCCTGGTCCGAGCAAGAGGACCCCGGCTCCGCTCCCCTTCTCATTGGAGGATCCGTCGACATAGACTGTCCAAGGCAGGTCGGACCCACTCAGCTCGGAAGGTGGTGTGAGCTCGGCTATGAAATCTGCCGCTGCTTGTCCTTTCAACGCAGTTCTGGGTTCGAACTGGATGTCGTAATCACTTAGCTCTATTGCCCACTTCATTAGGCGTCCGGAAGCTTCCGGCTTGTGGAAGATACTTTTAAGGGGCGAGTTAGTGAGTACCACCACCGTATGGGCTTGGAAGTATGGTCTAAGTCGTCGGGCCGAGGTGACCAAAGCGAGAGCCAACTTCTCCATCTGAGGGTATCTAGTCTCGGCTTCGGTCATAGCCTTGCTTGTGTAGTAGACCGGGTTTTGCCGCGCTTCCTCTTGCCTGATTAGGGCCGAGCTGACCGCACTGTCAGACACTGCTAGGTACAATTGGAGCTTGTCCCCCGGCATAGGCTTGGCAAGCAAGGGTGCCGAACAGAGGTAGTTCTTCAGTTGCTGAAACGCTTGCTCGCACTCCGCCGTCCATTCAAACGACCCTTTCTTTCGTAAGACCTTGAAGAAAGGGAGGCACCTGTCCGTGGACCTTGAAACAAACTGGTTCAGGGCCGCAATCCTGCCATTGAGGCACTGAAGCTGTTTCAGCGTTTTAGGTGCCTCCATCTCGATCACGGCTTTAATCTTTTCGGGGTTGGCCTCGATTCCCCGGTTGTTTACCATGAAGCCAAGGAATTTTCTCGAGGAGACTCCAAAGGCACACTTAGCAGGGTTGAGCTTCATTTGATATGCCCTCAGAACCTCGAAGGCTTCGGCCAGGTCGGAGAGATGCGACTTAGACTGCTTGCTCTTGACAAGCATGTCGTCCACATACACTTCCATATTCCGGCCGATCTGCTTGGCGAACATTTTGTTCACCATTCTCTAGTAGGTCGCTCCTGCGTTCTTTAACCCGAAGGGCATGACCTTGTAGCAGTACAGACCTTGGTCTGTTATGAAAGCAGTATGACCTTCATCCGGGACATGCATCTTGATTTGGTTGTACCCAGAGTAGGCGTCCATGAAAGTGAGCAGTTTGTGCCCGGCTGTGGCGTCCACGAGCTGATCGATCCTCGGCAGTGGGAAGCAATCTTTCGGGCATGCCTTATTTAAGTTCGTAAAATCTATGCACATTCTCCACTTGCCGTTAGATTTTTTAACTAATACAACATTGGAGAGCCACTCGGGATACGAAATTTCTCTTATGTATTCAGCTTTCAAGAGTTTGTTAACTTCCTCAACAATTACATCACTCCTTTCCTTGTTTACAGGTCTTCTCTTTTGTTTCACAGGTCGGAATGATGGATCTATGTTGAGGCGATGCGTCATAATTCGCGGGTCAATGCCAGGCATGTCCTCATGGGACCACGCAAAGACGTCCGAGTTGGATCTGAGGAAGTGGATTAGCTCTTCTCTGTCGGTGGCCCCCAGCTTGGTTCCTATGCTTACCTGCTTCTCGGGACTAAGCAGTGGAACAAGCTCGAGCTCCTCAGTGGGCGCGGCAAACTCCTTCCTCGGCAGGTCGGCCTCGAACTCAAGCGCCCCATCCCTGAGAGTTTCGAGGGCGCATACCGATGTGCCTTTGAGTGCGGCGGCATAACACTCCCTCGAAGCGGTTTGTTCTCCTCGGACCGTGCCCACACCATTGGGGGTGAGATACTTCAAAACTTGATGAAGTGTTGAAGGAATGGCCCGAAATGAGTGGATGATGGGTCTCCCAAAGATGGCGTTATAGGCCGACCTACCGTCGACTACCACGAACTCGACCATTTGAGTGATCCGGGTTTGGTTCTGCCCCAGCGTGACCGGCAAGTCGATGCAACCCTCTGGGATGATCGATTCTCCAGAGAACCCCACCAGCGGCGTCGGGCTTCTCTTCAATTGCGACCTCGTCCAGCCCAAGGCGAGGTAGGTCGGTAAGGACAGGATGTTAGCGGATGCGCCCCCGTCTACCAGCACTCTCCTAACCACCACATGATCAATCAAGGGAGCAATCACAAGGGCATCATTGTGGGGCAGGTGGACCTCCTCCAAGTCTGCATCGTCAAAGGTGATTGGGCAGGTCTGCCCCTGCTCCCTGATGATGCATACCTCGCGTCTGGCTGCGCGGGCTAATTCCTTTCTTTTATGTCCGGATTGACCCCCGCTTGGCCCTCCAAAAATGGTATTGATGACCGCAGGTCGGTCGGTGCGCCGAGGTGGCGTCCTTGAACGCTTTCGCTCCTCCTTTTTCTCTGCTGAGCTGGTCCCGGGCTTTCCCACAAACTTCTTGAAGTAGCCGTCTTGAATTAGATCTTCAATTTGGCGCTTCAATTCCCAGCAGTCCGACGTGTTGTGGTCGTGCTCTCGATGGAAGCGGCAATACTTGTCCTTGTTGCGCCTCTCTGGGGCTCCCCGAAGTTTCTCCGGACGCTTGAGTAGTTTTTCCATTCCAGAATCCTCGATGTTCGTTAGGATCTCGGAAATTGGAATCGTGGTTGGGGTGAAGCGCTCGTAGGGTCGGCTCCTAGTAGGTCCGTTCTCCGCCCTTCGATACTCAGCTCGGCCGGTGGAGAAGGATCCTTTGTCCTTGGACTTCGGATCTGCCCTTTCATCTTTTCCACTTCTGCCCCGGCCGATCTTTCGTTCAGGTCGGCCGGTTTTGGTTCGGAGGAGCTCCTGTCCATCGATGACTTTCTTCGCCTTCTGGAGCACCTCGGCGAAGGTGGCCGGGGCCTCCTCTCCAAGTTTCACCGTGAGGGCCTCATCGGCTAGACCGGTGAGGAAATAGCACATGGCCGAGTCATCGGAGCAGTGTGCAACCTTCAACTGCTTCTCCTGGAATCTGGTGACATACTCCTGCAGCGTCTCCCCCTCCTTCTGCCTGATGGTGGCGAGATGGGTCGCTGTCTTTTTGTCGTAGTGCCGAGAAGAGAACTGAGCGAGGAACTCCCTTCTCAGTTGAGAGTAGGTCGAGATCGACCTAGCCGGCAGTCTTCAGTACCACAATCGCGCGCGCCGGTAAGCGCGATCTGAAAGGCGCGGCATTTGATCACATCTGATGCCGCCTGGAAGTCCATGAGGCCTTCAAAGACTTCAACATAGTCCTTGGGGTCCTTCGTCCCGTCATAAGGCTTCACGGTAGGAGCTTTGAACTTCGGAGGTATTGGTGCTTCCAAAACGTCCGAGGTGAAAGGCGATTCTCCCAAGTCGCCATCGTTCAGTGAATCGTCTTTCTGCTCACATTTGGCCTTTAAGGCCTCCACTTGAGCATCGAGCTCCTCCCTCAGCTGGTCGAACTCCTCCCTTGTGATTATCCCTGCGGGGTTGTGAGAGGATTCAGCCTGCTGGTTGGAGCTCCTGTGGGAGCGGGATGGTGACTGCCCTTTTCGGAGAGACGAGCCTCTCTTTCTGTTGAGATGCTCACGGAGGTCTCCCCTTTGGCGAGCGTACCCCTCACTCCCGTTGTCTTCGGGACGTTCCTCCTCGGCCGGGCCGAGGTGGGAACCCCTTTGCTCGCGTAAGTCCATGCACGTCGCCCGATTTTCAGATCGGGACCCTGCGCCTGCAGCTAGCACCATTTCGTGATACATCGCCTCCATGGAGCGCATTTGTGTGCGCATTGCCTCCATCTCTCTCTGGAGCGCATCAAAATTCTCGCTTGTTGGAGCCGGGGCTGGACCCCGGGCGCCCTTCTTAGAGGTCCCACCTCGGCCACGGGTGGCCTTGGACGTCCTCGGGTGTGCAGGCGGTAGGGGAGGCGCGGTGATTCGTGCCGACCTGCGGAGGGGTTCCGCTGCTGGGCTGTCGTGACCTTGCCCCTCTACCGCCGCTGCTTCGACCTCCCTCTGGTGGGCATCGTTGGCAGCTAGAGTCCTTCGATCCGTCGTATTGGCCGAATTCGCTGGTTGAACCATGTTTGCTCGCGTGTTGGTTTAAAGGAATTGGGATGACTTAGATTGTCAGTCGTTCCCCACAGACGGCGCCAAATGTTTATGCAAAAATTTGCACAACAGTGTGTTCCTGGTTATAGCTCGAACCCGGCCTCCGGACTGACCTGAAAGCTTGGGCGGACCTGCACAAAAAGGTGAGCACTCCGACGATCAAGTCAGTATAGGTCGGATTCCAAGTCTAGTTCGAGGCCAGAAATCATCGTACCTGATCGGGGAGTGAGGTCCCCTACTTATGGGTGGTGGTCCCGCTAATCTAGCGACTGTTACATTCGGTAATCTCGGGACCGTCGGTTACATCCGGTAATCTCGGGACCGACGGTTACGCCCGATAATCACGCCGCAGACAGTTGCGCATCTCGGCCCATACCGAGCTCCCCGGTGGGTCGGACCCGAGCCGAGCTCACCTCGGCCCTCACACTTGGCATTTGTCGGCGTTGGTGGCGGCCATCTCGGCCTTCCGAGCTGGGCATGATTCATGAGTCATCTTGGAGCACCAATAGAGGCCTTCCACGTGTCCCGAGTATTCCCTTCCCCAAACATTATACATCCTACCTTCTTTATTTATATTTGACATCAAGAATATAAATTTTTGCACTTAAAAAAAAAGAAAATAAATATCGAATTTAAAAAAGAAACTAAAATAAAAACTATAAAACTAATGATAAGTATTATCTACATATTAAATAATTAAAATGGTATATATATATATATATATTTCATATAACAAATAATTAAATGGTAGGTTTGTTATTAATAATTTATTTCTTTAATTACTTATAGATAGATTTAAATTCAGATATATAATTCACAACATAAATTTATTAAAGATAAAAATAATAATTTATTTTAAATGAAAAGAAAATCTTTTTTTTTTTAAGGAAAATTTTTTTATATATACTTTTTAGAAAAAAAATATATAAAAATGAAAAAAGAATCCATATAAACAAAATAAAGTATGTGATCTTTTTGCTTGTCTCTATCTTTTTTGAAGGGTCGTAAACTCAAGTATTCACCTGGATTTGTGACTAATATTTTATTTAAAAAGTTTCTTTTTTTTTGAAAAATTAATAAAAATGGTAAATAAATTAGTAAAATTGGTTATAGTCAGCTCATTTTTTCTTTCAATAAGTAATAATAAATTAACTTTTTAACATCACGTCAATGTAATTAATATTATCAAATTAATTCATGGTATTAAATATGTCAGGTACGAAGTAAACTATTAAAAGGTCACTGGGCCATTTTAATTCATGAGGATTAAAAAATATCTTAGACATATAATTCAAGAATAATTATAATAGGATCCAAGACTAAAATCTTGTAGAAAAAATAATTTCTCATCATTCTTCGAGATGAATGAATTGATATTTTCACCACTTGCACCGATGGCGTAGTGGAGTTGTAGTCAAATGAGGATTTAGGGATTCAACTGCAAAGCACATAGCATTGATTTTAGATTATAAAAAAAAAAAATGAATTGCAGGGTATGATCACACCCCAAGTAGAAAATCTATAGGTCATAATTCAAACTACTCAAACATATGATGAAAAAAGGTCAAATATATATAATTACTCTTTAAATGGTTAATTAGTTATTAAATTAACATAAATTTAATTTATTTAAAAAGAAAATCTATATCAAGATAATTAAAAATAGCATACAATTTGATCCCTTATATTCTGACTTTTAGAACAGGTGTACACTAGCTTTTTCTCCACCCTCCTTTTTGCTTCATCTTTTTTTGAGACCCTTTGTTCTTTTTGGAAAGATGGAGATATTCTTACTTAGCCTCAAATGTTACCATTTATAAGACTATGCACAATTTAACTTTTTTTCCTTTGCCAAGAATAATTTATCAAAATATTAGAATAAGACTCTGACTAGTTAAGAAACAAAAACTTTTACTAACTTCCTAATATAGATATTTATATTAACTGCTTTTATTTTATTTAATAAATATATTAATTTGGTTAATGCAGGTAAGAAAGTAAATAGCAATTTATATTAATGGCCCAAGAATGAAACTCAAAGGAATAGTAAAGACATTTGATCTTTTCCTTGGAGTAAGATGTCCAAATCTTCAAGCTCCACAATTTTTTTACTAATAAATCTGTTATATTAATGACAGAAAACTTGGTCTCAATAGATGCAACAAGCACTTTTTTCCCTTCAAATAATAAGACAACAAAAATCCACCATGAAAATGTAAAAATGTAATGGAAAGAATAATTAATCGAGGTGATAAGATCCATCCTTTTCAACTTTTGTAGAGAATAAAAATAAATTTAAAAAAACATATATTTCATCTCAAGCTAGCTAGAATCTGAATGTATTTACAACAGCAGAAAATTGGAGGCATGGCCATGTGGCTGTGTTAAAATCTTTGTCAGTTTCCAATTCCTTTATATCATTATCAAGGTTCTTGATCTGTATGTCCTTTTATTTGGATGGAGAATCACATAAATTCTTCCCAAAAAGTGAAATACTTTTTCTTAAAGTGCTTTTCATTCCACCAAATATCTCATTTTTTTTTCTCTCTGTACCATCTTTTTCACCTGCTGCACCTCTTACACATGTAAAATCCAAAAACTATATATGAAGTGATATTATTTTATTCAGAACATTTTAAAGATTAACAACTTTGATGGCTAGAAGGCCTCTGTTGTGTCATATGTTTGGAATATCAAGCTGGCCTCTCAAATAAAATATAGTGTTATCCATAAAAAATATACTAAGTGAATTGAGGTAAAAGAAAAGCGATGTGAGTCAAATTGCTAAGCTCAAGTTGAAGGGACTAGACCACTTGACCCGACTAGTCAACTGGTCTACAAGGATGGTCTCCATGTGCTAGAAGTTGTCCCACATCGGAAAAGTAAAAGAGATGTGTTCCAACTACTATAAAAGGAGCTCATGGGCTTGAGTTTTAATCTTCCCAATTGAAATAATTTAAGTCTCCTATACCAGCTCTAGTTAACTGAGCGGTATTTGCTTTTGGGGTCGCGGAGAGAAATCTATGTGATTGTAATAATTTTTCACATAGTGGATTTTTTCTTGTGAGTCGTGGTTTTTTCTCCGGTTTGGAATTTTTCCACGTTAATTCTTGTGTTTCTTTATTTTATTGCTTTCTTTAAATTTCTTGGTTATTTTTTGCTTATTCCTTGAGTGGAAGTAGGAGATTTTTCCCATCACGAGAAGCATGGAAGTAGGAGATTTTTCCCATCACGAGAAGCATTTTCATAAAACTATTATTTGCTATTCTTAACTGAACATTTAATTATGAGAAGAATACGTTGGGCTTAACACCAGAGTGGTGTGCATCTATGGTATGTGCACGTATTTGTCGGATTATTCAAGCTCTATACTTAGATTCAAGTCCTAAGGTATTTTATTTTAACCTTTACAAGTTTTAAAATGATTCAAAATAACACTTGATAATTATGTATATTTTATGTTGACTTTCTTTTTTTCGTATGCTCCTTGCTGTCAAGTTTTTGGCTCTCCCAACAAAAAAGAAGTCAACTAAGGTGCCATTTAATTAAAAAGAAGTATCACCTAATTTGTCTGAAGAAATCGTCACAAAAGAGAGAAAATGTAGCATAATTTGAATAAAGTTTTACAAAATTAATAACAAAGAACTTATAAATAAAACAAATATTACACATATATTAGGAATTCTACTAAATCAATTGGTAAGTTAACCATCAGTTATATATATGTTAATCAGTAGCCATTATATGAAATAAAAACATACTGATTTGTATTTACTTCAAGTAATTAAAGATACGCAGTTTAGAAAATTATGGTACTGATCCATAGTTTTCATGACAAAATTTATACCAATTTGAAACAATTCTCAAGTTATAATTTTTCTTTTTAAATTTTAGAAAGGCAAAATTTATTAAAACTCTCTCGAATCTCAACAACTCAAAAATATATATCTTATCCGTGATTAAATTTTATCGTTACATCAAGACTATATAAATGTTAATTATACATCAAGCTTTAGTGGGTTGAAAAATCTAACACTTTTTGATCTCTAGGTAAGTTACGAATGCCTTAACCAAATTATGAGCTTTTAGAGAATAAAAGATTGGAAAGTAAGATAATAATAAGCTGGATTAATGTGTACAAACCCTAACTATTTGGTTTTTGTTTTACATATTTCCATGTGAGGGATTAGAGCAGCTCAAAGGCCTTTCTGGTAGAAACCGTGAATGTTTTTCCAAGACTCCTCTTTCTGCATCTTCAACTGCTTGTAGAAGTTGCCAATAAATGTCTCAGCTTGGACAAACAGTTCTTGACCGCCATTTCCACCGCGGCCAGCCTCGTCTTCCACCTCCTCGGCCTCACTGTCGCCGTCTCCGATGAAGAAAATGCTGGAGGCGGAGGGACACTTCTTCAGAGGTTCCACTTTGGCATAATCACCATAAGGGATCTTGTCGGAGTGAGCCTTGTCCAGGGACTTGTGTTTCTTGCCGAAACTTCGATCTGCAGCGGCCTCCGGCGCAGTCCGAGAAGGCTTGTTAATGTCGTCCTGATGTGGAGGACTGGGGAAGGGTGATTCTGAGAGAAGTCCAGCCTGTGCTCCAAGGGCAATGATGAGGAGGTTGAAGATGAAGTACAGATAGGTGGGCCTGAAGGATGAGGAGAGAAGAGGTGTGAGAGCAAGAAGAGCAGTGAGGCCAAAAAGAAGGACAATTTCAGATTTCTTCAACTTGTTCATGGCTTCTCTTCTGCTGCTGCTTCTGAATTGGGTGCTCAGAAATGAGATCCTCAAAGTTGTTTGGCCCATATTTATGCAGGATGGTTTTATATATGGAGGGATGATGATGAGTTTTGGAGGATAAGGAGGTGTGATCTTTTCCTTACACATACCCATATTATTTGCATATTTTACAAATATATCCCTACTGTCCCAATCTCCAAAACATGCGCAACTACATCAAAAAGTACTTAATTAGAAAATTTTATAATTAGATCAATAATTCTTGAAGCTCAAGACGAATATGATTTTAATTGGCTAAATTAAGCTAACTTTCTAGGGAAGCAAGTGTTTCTCTCCTGCTATTCTGAATTTTGAACGTAGTTTAATTGGTTAAGAACATATATTGTCAATCAAATATATTTGAGTTTCCACCCCTTAAACTAAAAAAAACCTAAGAAATGTGCTTCTACTAACTTTGGAGCTAATGTTGGTGCCAATCAAAAGTGAAATAGATCAATTATACTGTGTAAGGTATCCCTTACTATTATGATATTCAAAATAGAAGTGGGCCTCAGGCCATACAACGAGCCACAATCAATTAGAGAGGATTGGGAATCTCTCCTACCTATTCTGGCCACTTGGAACAAAACAAAACATAACCTCCCTAGCGCCTACTACCCTGCGCAAATAACCCCCAAAGGCCAAACAACCTTACAGAAACTTCCCTTCACGATCCTAACTGTCACCTGGGGAATTATATTTTGTATCCTTCAGAGTAAGTAATGAACACTGGAGGCCTCACAATACCCTGCGGTTCAACCAGCCATTCTAACTCATCTGTCAGTATTGGCGGGGACAAAAACTTATGTTCGAATTCGGAAGTATACGAATCGTCACAAATAATATAGAAGTAAAGTATCGTTTTCACAGGGAATGAATGATTACTAATGACCAAAATCTCGACTTCAATTTTATCTGAATGTCGAACGTTTAATGGTGGTGAAATGAAGTAATTATAAAAGAAACTAGTTCAATAACAAAAGAAAATATCACAACTATAAAGAATCAAGAGTAAATTCAAGAGGATTAGAGCATGACTTCACCGATATCACCCTTTAACTTTTCCTACTACTTTATTCAAAACTTTTCTAAACAATGGTTGTTGGCGGGCTCTACCCTATTGACTTGATATTCTCTCTCAAGCAATAACGATTTTATTCGAAAAGTAGAGTATCTAAACCCAAAAACTATGCCACTAAATTCACAAGAATATCTCTATCCCTTGGTTTAATTTCGGGAGAACTATTCAAATCTAGTTAATAATCTTGTTTCTCAACCTCGATTTATGACAATGAATCAATGTAAAGAATGACCAAATCTCAACAATGCATTAAGAATATAAAAAGTTATCACAACCAACAAGTTTAGAAAGAAATCAAATAAAGAACATAGAAGAGTCGAGTTCGATAAATGCTACATCAATGCCCTAGAAAATTTATTTAGTTCATGCTTGAATCCACAAAAAAAAATCTCAATCAACATCATTAAAGGAAGTTGAAGCTAAAGGAGAGAAAGAAGAAGAGAAAGAAAACAAATCCAGTGATCTCTCGAGCTTTGATTCACTACAAGAATTTAGTATTTTCCCGACGCTATTTTTTCCAACGCTTTTATTTTCGTCAGGATTTTAAGCCTTTCGCGACGAAAATAAATACGTCGGTACTTTTTCCCAACGGAATTAGTATTTTGTTGGGAAAAGGGCTCATCCCGATGAAAATGTTTTCGTCGGGTTTAAATATTCCCGACGAAATTTATTTGGTCGGGATTTAAATCTAGCCCGACGAAATAATTTCCGACGAAACATAATGTTTTGTCTGCCCTAATTTTTACTCCCCTCCCTCTCTCCCACGACAAAAACGTTTTCCTAAATCAGCGTCACCCCCTCGCCTGCCAGTGTCTCCAACTTTACCCCTCCGTTTTCCGTCGCCGTCGGTAAGCCTCTCATCTCCCTCATATATATATATATATTTTTTTTGCAATTTCTCCCTCATACATATAATGACTTCGATGGTCCTTTCTGTGTTTCTCACTATTTCAAACCCAAATCCACCGATAATGCCCTAATTTTCACGATTTCTACTAAATCTTGTCAATTATTCAGGATGCTGAAACCAAGCAGAAGAAGCAGGAGTGCTACACTGATATCGAGAGGTTCGCATTTTTTTCGAGCTATTTTTAGGGTTTATTTTCCTCTCTCGAACTTAACGTAGTTGGAAAATTATCTGAGAAATTTTAGAATGTGATGCCCCCTTCCTATTTTTATTCTTCCAGATTATTTGAGCTAATTTCGTTTTATTGTCCTCTGTTATTCGTGGTTTTTCTTCTCTCACTAATTTTCATTAATTTATGAGTCCATTTTTACGAGTTGGACTTGTATTAATGCAGCTCGAGGAAGGAGAGAAGGACCTTGCTAGGAGTCAAGAGTATAAGTATTGTATCTATAAATAAGTTCAGCAATTTTGTTCAATTTTCCGGAAAACAAAGTTGATCATTTATCATTTTAATTATTGGCTTCGTGATTCGATAATGTCTACTTTTCCAACTTTCAATCATAAATACATTGGTTCATAAGTGGGAATCCAAATAAACTTCAATGCTACAAGAATCTATGCTCTTAATGGGATGCAGGAAAAAAAACTGTAATCTAATTCATTTTGTCTCCGTATTTAGAAATGGGATAGGAGATGGGTATCGAGCTTGTCTCCTAAATATGGTTGTAGTTCTAGTTTCAAAACCCATTGAAATTAGCTATGACGTTTTAAGAATCTGAAGAAGAATTGATATGTTTTATGCAATGCTATGATTAGGAGTAGACTTCAAGTATATGTATCCATTTTAGGGATTGGTTTTAGGGATTGGTTTTGGGAAACATGCCTTAGAAACATTGAATAGAGAGAAAACATTTTAGTATGGTAGTGTATTGAATGATCCAAGATGGATTACGTTTTGTAATATAACATTGAATATGACCCTCATAAAGTCATATATTATCTTATTTTAATGTAAGAATACTTTATGTGACCTCTTCGTTAGTTTAGGAATGTTAGTTGGATATTGTGCAATTTAACATTGTTTACCATTGTAAATTTGTTGAATTATGAAAAAGTAGTGTCTTATGGGTAATGCTTGCAAATGCAAAAATATTTGATAACCAACTTTGATGATTAATTTTGGATATATTTTGACACAGAAGAATATCAAAAGCTTTCAAGACTCGGGAGTACTAATATTGTGTTATTTATATTTTTGGACTAATCTTTTAATAAAAAACAATTTTATTAGACTTGTTTTACAGGCTGTCTTTTTATGTAACATGATTTTTGCGTAAGGAACACTTAATATTGGATATTAATATTTTGGGTCCAATAATATATAAAAGGAAAACTGTATATAGAAAATGGGAAAAAAAAGAGATACCGACATTAAATGTCGCAAAAATCCAAAATTCCCGACGTTTGTGTAAAGCGTCGGCAAATGTAACCTTTCCCAACGTTTTTGAACAACGTCGGGTAATTCCAGACGTTTTCCAAAATTTTCGTCGAGAAGGTCTTTCCCGACTGCCTTTTCCCGACTTATTTTCTGACGACAAAAGAATGTCGGGAAAGCTTTTTCCCGATGTTTTCAATACTTTTTCCGACGTTTTTCTATGTCAGGAAAAACCTTAATTGTTGTAGTGGTTCTTCGCATTCCTTCCAATCTTCTCAAAATCCCCCCTTTTCTCTCTAAAAAACATTTTGCTTCTCTGATTTCCCTCTTTTTTCTCTGTTTTTTCCTCCCAGCGGCTGGGGTTAAAATGAGATATTTAACAAAATTTTGTAGCGGCCATCTAGGCGCCCAAATGCGTGCCTCTAAAATTAACAGCTTCAACATTCGTAGCGCCTAGGCGCCCAACATTTTGCCCATCGGTGCCTAGGCACCCAACATTCTGCCATTTTGTCAATTTTCGGCACTTAGGCGCCCAACGCACTGGAATTTAACCCGAAATACTAAAAACGATTAAACTATCCAAAGAAAATGTCCGTATAAACTATCAAATGACTAAAAAACATCCTAAATTACAAGAGCCAAAAGTCACTTATCAAGATTGCACATTCACGGTATCTCCCACTGCCTTTTTCGACTATGAGAAACAAAATACTAGGTGGATGGTTGATTCCTTCAGCAATGCTAGCTTATAGGCAACTGGACCAATACGTTCGAGGATCAATTGGTGTCATCGTTGGGTGCATCACTGCATCTAGAAGACATAATGTGTATTAATAGTCCTGAGGGAAAAAAAAACAAAGTTACCCCTAACACGTGCATAATCGCCTCGGTGTGGACGAACGGCTGCTTAAAAACTCTTTAACCACACCTTCTCAGATATGTGTTATGGTGGTGCAAAAAACGTCTCCCAACCCTTCTCCTATAACTGATTCTTCACATATTCCAGCACTGTCTCTTGTTCATTAGAAAAACCTTTCTCAATCAGGAGATGTCTATCCTCGAAATTTGTCTTCTTCACTCAAATATGGATTGTTCTTCTTCGAACAATTGGCCGCTGACTGGCCACCTTTTGCTCACCTTCTTCATTGCGCTTGGATGACATGAAATGGGATGCAACATCTCTACTAAGACTGGAGCTTCTAGCATCATGTGAGGGCCTGCATTTTCTCCTTTTTGTGGAGTCGGTCGAGCCAAAGAAGCCCTTGTTCTCAGTCTGGCCAAGCGCCAGCCACTATTTTTGGATTCTTCTTTCTTTTCTTCCATTTTTCCACCAAATCATCTAGGCATATCCCATCTTTTGAGCTCTCTACCATAGGCACAAAATTCAGGTTTAGATGTAGAAGTACTTGAGATTGAAGGACACAAACCATTTAGGTGATGAAGGACTAGTAGCAGAGGACTTATGGGACACATCCTCAGGATCAGATGGCTCATTTCCTATTGGTGAAGTAACATCTTCCTTAGACCCAGTAGCTTTGTTCTCATCGTGCTCTAATGCTCTATCTGGTGTTCTCATTCTAACCTCATACTGCATCATATTATCCCCTCACTCTTCCTCATTATCCAGACCACAAATCTATTGTGGACTATGAAAATTATGCTCACAAATAGCCAATGGAACTGCTAGCTACTAAAAAACATCCATATCCTCATCATGACCCAATGCATCATCCCCAATTTGCTCTCCCGCAGCCTCTTGTGCATCCTTGGCCTCCTGACCTTTTTGGGTCTCTACTATAACATCAAAACTCATAGGCAATTCATTAATATGCTGTTCAGAAAAATTGAGAGATGAAATACCGAGGATTGAAGTCAAATATGTGCTGAAAGCAGTAGCGTCAGCCACTACTTTGCTACTTATTTCTTCGTTGTCAGAATCCGTGTGAACTAGAGGCTTAGTGTTGTGATCAGACTAGAACTCATCCCACTCTATCTTCTCAGTACATGTCTTTACAGTAGGGGTAACAGGCAGTTGGTCGGGTTATGGAATTGGTAAGTCCTTAGGCAGAGATTGAGGGATCTCTAAATTAGGGCCTCTTTTAAGCTCTTCAACAGCCTCCTTAATTATTTCAGTAATTCTTAACGACCTTTCCATAGTGGCTTGCCACTCCTACGTCATTTCTTAATATCTTCAAAACTATATTTCCCACTTGTTTCTTGCCTCTTTGTTTTTCTAACATGCAAGCTCCCTCCTTTCGATTTTCTTGTTCACTTATCCTTTTAGACTCTTCCACTCTGTCCACATTCTTCTTAGTAATTGGTTTCTCTACTGAACTTGATGGGGTAGGCATAAGGGCATGCGTAATTCGACTTGTACTCTGTAGCATTTGAACAACCAAAAGAGAAAAAAGGGCAACTAAAGGAAGACAGACCTTGCCCAGAAGCTCTCGTAGCTCTAATGGAACCAAGCTCAGTGGTGTAGGTGGTGGTGGAATAGGTGGGCAGCCTTCCTTCCCTTTTTGCACATTCAAAGAAGATGATCTTTCCATGGTTTTTTCGATCGCAAACCACACACTATGGGAAGGGATTTTCGTGGGTTCTTGCAGCGTGAAGGAAGATTTTGGGAAGAAATTCCAGGGTCTTTATGAATTGAAGGAGAATTTCACGTGGGTCTTCTTGTATTTTGAGAGGAATTCGAAATCTAGGGCTTTTTTTTTTTTAATGTGGGTTTAAGAAGAAGGGGTTTTAGGTATTTATAGGTTACGAAAAGAAAATTTACAGCCGGTGTCACCTAATTTTGAAAAATGGTCGAATGATTTTGGATAATTAAAAATGTCCATTTGTATTTTTCTAACTATTTGACAGGTTTGATTTTGACACTTTTACCTTTTTTATTTAGTTATTATTTTTAAAACTAAAATATCTTTTAACTCCTATTATCTCTCCTAGATTCTATTTCTCATTGATTCTTGTTTTCTTTCCAACAACTATTGTTATAAACTTAATATGTAGACACAGAACTAACCAAATTTAAGGAGACATTGCACCGAGGGAGACAATCAGAGAGGAGACGATCGGAGCCAAGTTGAGTGTATGGTAAGGGAGATAGAAATCAAGCGAGAGAGGGACAAGATTTATTAAGCGATGCGACAAATTGATGGAATCGAGCGAGGGACAATGGTGGGGCAATGTGGTGGGTGACAGAACGAGTTGCAAAGAGAGAGAGGCCTATACATTGACTTTCTACAAATTGCTTTTGGTTTGAGGTAGAGTGCTTTATATTTTTGCATTTATTGATAAAAAAAATACAGCTTATTTCTTCACATTATTTTTTCCTCTGTTTACCGTATTTTTTTCTCTGTTCACCGTATTCACTATATTTGTTCCTCTATTCACCGTATTCACTGTATCTGTTCCTCTGTTCACTGTATTCACTGTATCTGTTCTTCTGTTCACCTTCATCGTATTTGTTCCTCTGTTCACCTTCACCGCATTTGTTTCTCTATTCACTTTCACCATATTTGTTCATTTGTTCACCTTCACCGTATTTGTTCATCTGTTCACCTTCATCGTATTTGTTCCTTTGTTCACCTTCACCGTATTTGTTCATCTGTTCACTTTCTGTTAAGAAACCTTTGAGAGTTGGATCTAAGAACCTTGATAACAAACACGACCCATAGATCTCAATCCTAAAAACCTCAAAAACAATTATAGAATCAACCTAAGGAAAAGTTTAAGAACATATTACCTTGATGATCAATATCAAGAGTAGAAAACTTGTTTCTAAACTCGTGATTCAAATCACTCCACAAGAGGTATGATCAACACCGCTTGAATGATCCTAACATACAAATTCTAAGGACACAAGAAATTGCACAAGAAATGGGAGATAAAGCTCTCAACCAAGCTAATGAGAAAACTCACTTTTCATTGAACTTCAAATTTTGTTTACAACAAGACATCTCAATGCTATATTAGCTATCCTAGGAAGCCATATGAAAAATCTTAAACAAATGGAAAGACTTGTAACTTACGAGAAATGAAAGGACATAACTTAAAAGAAATGAAAAGACTTGAAAATAGAAATGCATAACTTCAATAAATGGAAAGGAAAGCAAATGAAAAGGTTAAGAACATGGAGAGTTTAACAAAATAAATTGCAATCCCGTCCATAGTGAAGGATGTGAGTGTTTGACTTGGTTTTTGAATTGAATGAGTTGACTTTGACTTGTCTTCATGGAGATAACTTTGACCTTGACCAAGTTGACTTTGACTTGCCTTAAAAACACTTAAAAATGCATAACTTACACCAAATTGAAGTGAATAGTTTCAACTTCTTGCACATCTTCTTTTATTTCTCTTGTCAAGTTCACGAACTCTTGGACACGAATTAGTAAAGCTTGTTGAAGTTTCCTAGCTCTCGATCTTGTTATCAGTCCATGAGGCATAACAAAGGGAGCTCCTTGGTTCATATCATCCTCCCCATCTTCAGAAGGATTCGTCCTCGAATCGAATTCATCACCTACATCAAAAGGAGACAAAACAGAAACATTAAAGGTAGCCCGTACCCCATACTTGGCAAATCAATCTTATAAGCATTGTTATTGATTTGTTCAAGAATTTGAAAATGAGCATCGCCTCGTGGTAGCAACTTAGACCTTCGTTGAGTTGGAAATCGTTTCTTTCGGAAATGTACTTGATGTGATCATATTTGGCCCAACACTCTAAGATGACACCTACACCAACAAGAAGGAAGAGGTTGAGGAAAGACTCCCCAAATGAAGAAGACTCCATTGGACACACCAACAAATTTTGACTATTTTGAGAACCAATGAAGAAACCATTAGGGTCAAGAGGAAGCATAGAGAATAAGAGAGTCAAGCAAGTGGCCTCATTCCAAGGACAAACTTATCGAGGAGTCACTTGCATGCAAGCACCGCTAAGCACACGCCCCTGCCCGCGCGCCATGCCGCTAACCTTATAGCGCGCCCCTGCCGCGCACGCCATGCGCTAACCTCACAATTGCCCTGCCATACACGCGCTGCCGCTCGCCCACGCCTATGCCAGCCGCCCACGCGCCCACGCCCCCTGCACGCCCAAGCGCCTGCATGCCCTGTCCCCACCTGCGCCCATACGCGTCCCACGCCCGCCAGCGCCTTGCCGCCGATGCCGCCAGCACACTGCCGCCTAGCGTCCATGCCGCCCGCGCCATGCCGCCTACCAAGCTTCAGCGCTCCTTGCCCCAGCGCCCGTGCGCATGCCTCCGTGTCAGCACCAGTCCTAGCACACCTCTACCCAGTGCCTTGCGCGCACACCCAGCGTGCCGCCTGTCCACCCAGCCCATTGCGCGCCCTGCTCTACCTTGCCGCCTGCTCCTCTCAATTAAGGAATATATTTCATTAACATTTTGGTTTATTCTTGGGAGATTTGTTATGGGTTTTATCTTTGATTTCTTGGTTTTATTTATCAACTTTAAAATTGACTTTTAGACAAGTTTTAGACTTTTTAGAAATTTATCATTTTTAATTTTCTTTTTAAATTTGTTATTTTCCTTAAAAGACCAAGGGTCTTGGCCTATAAATAGGCTTGTACCCCTCAATTGTAACACACCGTTGGATTATTAAAGTTGAGTAGAATTGAGAGTGTTCTCACCCCTTGCCTTGTGCAAACCCCTTCTCAAATTTCGAATCCCTTTGTGTGGTTGAACTTAGGCCTTCGTATTTGAACCCATCGGAGCATGCTAATTTGAGTGGTCATCAAACTCGTGGAGTGTTTCCGACCTCGAGCATAGTGAGTAATCTGTCTGCTCAAGGTAACAACTGCAAAGGTAATCCCTCTAACCTTGGCCTTTCGGGTTGAACCAACTATACGATTGGATTCAAGTGGCTTGTGGCTCGAGTAGCTCAATACGCTTGGGTTGTCGCGTATCATTTGGTATCAGAGCTTAGGCTCTAGACCGGAATATATGTTTATTTTCTGTCTTTAAATTCTTGTCATTGTCTTTACATTTCTTTATTCAAAAAAAAATCTTACAAAAAAAATTATATTGTTCTTGTCTTCCACGTGCCATTCAATCTATCATTCTTGCAAAGAATTTCTGATTTCGAAAATTTGCTTTAAAGTGTCCAAAACTTGTTTGTTTGTGTTCTATACCTCAAAAGCTTTCCAACAAACCAAGTTTCACTTTAATCCGAGCCTATAGCCAAAGTTATCAATTTTTCTTCGAACCCCAGATTTTGAGAGAAATCTGCAGAGAGCATAAACCTAAAGATGAATTTAAACATCAATAACTTTTTGCTCAGAAGTCTAAATTGAGTAAAACTGGTGTTATTCGAAAGATCTATGTGTTATCTTTCCATCGAGCCTATAATCAATAATTTTCAATCAGTGGTTTGAAAGTTATCGCTTTTTCAAAAACATTGTGTAATCTGGAAATCCTGCAGCCGCCGAAGAAGCTGTGTCCCAACTTCGACGATTCATATCTTACTGACTTTTTCGCTGAATATAGCCAAATCAGGTACCAAATTGAAGATCTTTGAAAGAACTTTCCAGGAAAATATAGATCGCTACCATTCGAGATTTGTAGCAAAAGTTATCAGTGAAAGAAGAGAAGGTGTCCAGGCAGAAAACTTTCCAAATTTGAAGCTGGACGTTTTTGGAGAAAATCTTTGGGCCACCAAATATTGTCCAAATCGATTTCTTTTTGGCGAATAATTCTAATAGTGACTATATTTTGATTTAAGTACACTTGTTGAGTCCATAGAACCAAAAGCATTAGGCTTATGTACACTTGTTGTGCTAACTTTTGCCACTGGTTGGAGCTCCATTCGAGTTGTATACATCACACACCCCTCACCCAAAGTTACCCAAATTACCACAAAGTTCACTGTTTTTTTGCTAAGTTTATTGTTGTGTGTGTTTGCACTACAAGTTGGATTTGTACATCTTTTTAGTATATTTTTTTACTTTATTGATTTTATTTGCATATTTCTTTCTTTGTTTAGCTTTAACTTCAATTTGCATATTGTAGTTGAGTCCATAGAACCAAGAGCATTAGGCTTAAGGTTGTCTTATCATTCTTGTTTATATCTTGCCTTATTCTTATAAATATCATTTGGTATCATTATAACTATCATTTGGTATTCTTTTGAGTCTTGTCTTCGGTGTCTTTTATACCATTGAACCATAGTCAAAAAAAAAAAGAGGATATTTTTTGCAAGTTGCTTGTAGACTTATACTCACTTGTTCTAAAATCGATTCGCCATGAGCATTCAAGTGAGCATCTCCAAAGGGTATCCACATCAAAATCCACCCTACCAAAGGAGAGGAAGCCGATAGGACAAGTAAGGGAGTGAGAGCGAACTTTAACTGTTTATCCTAACCATTTACTTGTGTAGTAATGGCATCAAGAGGAAAGTCTCATGACTTACAAGAAGAGAGAAACAAGGCCGATGTGAGCGATGAAAGGCTTAAGGAAGTTTAAATCCAAATCTTTGCAAGGTTCACACAAAGGCTTGAAGACCTAACCAAATCCTTGCAAATGATGAATACACGTGTTCAAGGATTGGAAAGACCAAAAAGAATGCCACACCGAAGGAGACCAATGAGCCCGAGAGAGATATCTAACAGATTTCAAGAAGATGAGGTAGGTACTTTAAATGAATATTTTGCTAATGAGGATCCTTTTGATGTAGGTCCAAGAAGAGCATACATTGCCCAAGGAAGAGGAAGATTCCAACAACATCGAGAGAGGCCAAGCAGAGAAAACTACCTTGGGAGCATCAAGTTGAAAATCCCAACCTTCCATGGAAAGTCTACACCCGAAGAGTTTGAAACATGAGAAAAGGAGATTGAGTTAGTGTTTGCATGCCACAATTATGATGATGGCAAAAAGGTAATTCTCGCAATCACTCATTTTAAAGATTATGCACTAACTTGGTGGGATAAAGTGATGGCTCATAGAAGAAGGAATCATAAAGGACTCATAGCTTCATGGATAGAGTTCAAGGAACTCATGAAGAGAAGATTTGTGCCACCATACTACCATAGAGCAAATTCAAGGAAACTTAATAAGCTCTATCAAGGCACCAAGGGAGTTGAAGACTACTACAAGGAGATGGACATGTTGATGAGCTGATTGCAACTAGAGGAAGATGAGGAGACCACTATGGCTCGTTTCTTAGATGGTCTTAATCCGGACATAGCCAACACGCTTGATTTGTAACACTATGAAGACATGGAGGAACTTTTACACCTCGCCGTCAAAATAGAGGAGCAAAACCAAAGGGGAGTTAAAAGGTATGTCAAATCTACTCCTAAGGCCACTAGTAGCAAAATAGAGAACAAATCCCTAAAGTCAAAACCGAAAGTTAGCTATGAGAAGGGAAAGTCATCCAAGTCCAAAACCCAACCCGAAATTCCCAAGACTAGGACTAGTGACATTAAATATTTCAAGTGTCATGGAGTAGGCCACGTAAGCCGAAATTGCCCTAACCAAAGAGCCATGATACTCAAAGAGGGAGAGTTAGTCACGGATGATGAGGAGAAAGAAAAAGTAGAGGTTGAGGAGAGGAAATACGAGAGTAGTCAAGAGGAGGAAGTAGAAGAGGATTCCAAGGACATAGCCTTAGTGGCTAGGAAGAACCTCAATGTTCAATTTAGGGAAGAACCCTTAGAGGCACAAAGAGAGAACATATTCCATACTAGGTGCATAGTAAACTCCACCCTATGTAGTGTTTGAAGGGATAGAATCCCAAGCGGAAGCGTTTTATCGCTTGCGATTCAATTTGGTTTTAGAAGATGAACGATACCGGTTCTTATAAAAAACAGAACAATACTATTTAAAACAGAGGTTAAGCCTCACGGGGAATAAGAAAACCACTTACTTATGAAGACCGTTGGCGGATTCTCTTCCTCGAGCACGAGCATCGTGATAGCACGAGCAAAAACTCCCGAATGCATGATTGAACACCACCACCAAGTTACCTCGCCATGTCTCAAGGACTTAAGAACGAGATTGTGGTATCTCGTATCTTGGAGAAATGAGAACGAAAATAAATGAATCGAGAATCGGTTTTTGTGAGAGAGAGCGTGTTCTTCCTTTCTGATCAACAACCTCAAAACACAGGGAAATTCCCTGTGTTTTATAAAGAAAGGAGGGAAGAGGGAGAGGGGAAGAAACTTCCTACTCTCCACCTCACCACTTTCCCAACAAAATTGCTGGGAAGTGGTGAGTTATCCATAATTAAGAAACATATGTATATATATATATATATATTCATTCATTTAATTTAATAATTAATTAAATTAAAACTATTTTAATTAAATTAATAATTAATTAAATCTTATTTAATTAATTAAATATAATTGAATCATATTTGATTAAACAAATAAATATTTGAATCATATTCAAATATACATTTCCCTCGTAATCTATTGTATTTAATATGAATCTAATTCACATTAAACTTTAACTTATAGTATGAATCCTATTCATATTATTCTCTGATGATATATAGTTTTATAATGTATCATCATACATTATCTTAAATTATGTCATACACAATTAACTCAAATTCCCTTTAATTAAATTTGAACAATTCAAATTACTTTCCAAGATTTTATGTTTTTAATTACCCTTTACAAGCTAGCAAGGGGACCTAATGGATCTATAGATCAGAAGCTCCAATGTTACGAGATTAATTTGGTTAATCTCATCAACCACCTTAATCAAGATACGTTAACCCGGGTTACTCCACTAAAAACCTGCAGCTGAACTCTTCTCACTATAGATTATTCTGTGTCCACGGATATCGACCATTAATGGCAAGTCAATCCTTCACGAGTGCTCGTAACTCAAGCTGGGTCAAATTACAGTTTTACCCTTGAGTTACATCTTACTCCTTAAATACCACTGCTCCTATAATGAACAATTCGGTTATGGTTCGACCAATAACCGGAAGTCCCTCTCGGGCCAGTGAGAGGGTGGGGCCCCTTGTTCAAGTCCCGGAGTCAATAATTAAGAGAACACTCATCTACTCTCCTAAAGTCGGGGAGGAGTGAATTCAATCTTGTGAAGTTATGTTTCCAGCTCCCCACTCGGTCTCTTCCCCAAAATGGTAGGAATGTTGAGTCGGCGACTCGGACCACTCTCACTCATACAAATCAAAGGACGAGTCCTCACGGGCAGGAGTCCATAACTCACTCAGGATTGAGAATGAGTTGCCTGGTCATCCGATGAAATAGCAATCTGTTAGTTAACGACGTTACATCTAAAAATTGGCTATTTCGCGGTCTGGTCTTATACAAACTCATTGTATAAGATACCCCTACATGCATGTCTCCACACAAACGACTTGGATCGAGTCGTCTGTAACATTTACAAAGTGGGTCGTATCCATAGTGTTGTCAAGATAAGGTACCCAGCTTTATCCATATACTATAGACACTTTAGGTTATTCACGGGACATTATCCACTTGTATATCAGAGGTATATCAAATATATACGTCGTATATCAGGGGTATATCAATTATATACCCAGTATATCAAATATATACGCAATATATATACTGTCCCAGTTACATGATAATAATCTTGGATGTTTAGTTTATTGGATTTTGGACAATGCAATACTATGAATTCAACAACAAATTTATTGAATTAAACTTTATTGAATATACATTTGTTTTTACATAAATACAAACTACGAGTTTAGGGCAACACACCCAACAAACTCCCACTTGAACTAAACTCGAGTGGGATGTACATTATCATAAAGCAAAGGGAAAATACAATAAACTATGGCATACACTATACCCATTACATTTTTCCCACTTGCTCTAGATTAATCCTACAAAGCTCGTAGACCTAGACTTTCTAGATGACCCTCAAACACTTTAGTCGTGAGTGCTTTCGTAAAAGGATCAGCAATGTTGTGCTCCGAAGCAATCTTTCCATGTTGCACTATCTCCCATATTAGGTGGTACTTCCTTTCGATGTGTTTGCCTCTCTTCTGGCTTTGAGGTTATTTAGAATTTGTCAAAGCATCACTGTTATCACAATAAAGTGTGATGGGCAAGTTCATGTTTGGAACGACTTCCAAATCAGTTAAGAATTTTCTAAGCAAAACCGCCTCTTTTGCTGCTTCACAATCTGCAACGTACTCAACCTCCATGGTGGATCTGCGATGCATCCTTGTTTGATGTTTCGCCAAACTACTGCTCCACTATTAAGAGTGAATACTGACCCCAACGTGGATTTCCTTGAATCCTTGTCTATTTGGAAGTCATAGTCACTATATCATGTAAGGATTAAATCCTTAGCGCCATACACGAGCTTATAGTCCCTTGTTCTCCTAAGATACTTGAGGATTCCCTTAACAACAGTCCAGTGATCATATCCTGGGTTGGGTTGATACCTACTGACTATCCCTACCGCATAGCAAATGTCATTCCTAGTGCACAACATAGCGTACATCAGACTGCCCACTACTGAAGCATAGGGTATATGTCTCATATCCTCAACTTCTTGAGGTGTCTTAGGACATTGTTCCTTAGACTGATGAATTCCATGTCTAAAGGGCAATAAGTCTTTCTTGGAATTCTGCATCGAATATCGAACAAGCATCTGCCGATATAAGCTGCTTGAGACAGGACTAACATTTTGTTCTTGCGATACCTTAGAATTTGGATGCCAAGAACATACTGAGTTTCTCCCAAATCCTTCATTTGGAACTCAGTAGCTAGCCACTTCTTTATGTCAGTGAGGTATCCTACATCATTCCCAATGAGTAGGATATCATCCACATACAACACTAAGAAGGCTACAGTGTTGTTGACGATCTTCTTGTATACACAAGGCTCATCAACGTTTTGGTAAAAACCATAAGATTTGATCGCAGTATCAGACCTTATGTTCCAAGATCGAGATGCTTGTTTCAGTCCATATATAGATCGTTTAAGCTTACAAACCTTTTGCTCTTGACCTTGTGCTATGAACCTTTCGGGTTGAGACATATAAATACTTTCTTCAAGATTGCCATTCAGAAAGGCAGTCTTGACGTCCATTTGCCATATCTCATAGTCATAATATGTGGCAATGGACAATAGTATTCTGATGAACTTAAACATAGCTATTGGGGAGAAGGTTCCATCATAGTCCACCCCTTCCCTTTGTGTGTAGCATTTGCCACAAGTCTCGCTTTATAGGTCTGTACCTTTCCTTCGGCGTCTCGTTTCCGCTTACAGATCCATTTGCACCCTATGGATTTTACCCCATCAGGTTGATCTACAAGTTCCCAAATAGAATTGAAGCACATAGACTCCATTTCCAGGTCCAGGGCTTTGACCCATTTGTCCTTGTCAGCATCTTCCATTGCCTTTTTGTAGGTCAATGGATCCTCGACGCCGTCATCAGGTATGACAACTTGGATTTCAGTTAAACCCATGTAGCGGTCAGGTTGTGACATAATCCTCCCACTAAGTCGAGGCACCCTCAATTCTTGAGGTGAATGTGACTGACGTGATGTACTGGCTTCATCAACAACTTTTGTTGAAGTGCCAGTTTGATCAACAACTCTTGTTGACGTATTTGTAGCCTCTTCAGAAATCTCGTTTATCACTACCTTACTTCGTGGTTTATGATCTCGAATGTGGTGTTCTTCCAACAAGGTGGCGTTTGTCGATACAAACACTCTGTTTCCATATGGATCGAAGAAAAGATCACCTCTCGTCTCTTTAGGGTAACCTACGAATAGGCATACTTTTGAATGAGGTTCCAGTTTCTTTGGGTTAGTCATGAGCACGTGTGCCAGGAGTCACAATCGCACCTTTTCATGCAGCTCGAGCGATTGTGCGGCACTTGCTAGAGCTCAAACGAGCAAGTCAGCCGAGAAAAACTGTAAGTTGCGGGCAATCTCGGTCGTGGGTCTAGCCTCCGCTCACGTTTTACGAGAAAATTGGTTTTAGAAAACGTGAGAGAGAAAAACAGTTGAAAACATCTTTAAAACAAGCATTGTAGACATTAGATGCAAGAAAGCTTTGATTGCAAGAAAGTATACAACACTTGGTCGAGGGGAGGTTGTTGGGTGTGTTGTCCTAAACTCGTAGTTTGTATTTTGTAAAAACAAATGTCTATTTAATAAAGTTTTATTCAATAAATTTGTTGTTGAATCATAGCTTTGCATTGTCCAAAATCCAATAAACTAAACATCCAAGGTTATTTATGATGTAATCGGGACAGTATATATACTGGGTATATAGTTGATATACGGGGTATATATTTGATATACCCATGATATATGAATGGATAATGTCCCGTGAATAACCTAAAGGGTCTATAGTATATGGATAAGGCTGGGTACCTTATCCTGACAACACTATGGATACGGCCCGCTATGTAAAGGTTACAGACGACTCGATCCAGGTCGTTCGTGTGGAGACATGCGAGTGGGGGTATCCTATACAATGAGTTTGTATAAGACAGGACCGCGAAATAGGCAATCTTTAGATGTAACACCGTTAACTAATAGATTGCCATTTCTTAGGATGACCAGACAACTCATTCTCAATCCTGAGTGCGTTATGGACTCCTGCCCGTGAGAGCTCGTTCTTTGATCTGTATGGGTGAGAGTAGCCCGAGTCACCGACTCAACATTCATACCATTTTGGGGACGAGACCGAGTGGGGAGCTGGGAACATAACTTCACAAGATGGAATTCACTCCTCCACGACTTTAGGGAAGTAGGTGAGTGTTCCCTTAAATGCTGACTCCGGGACTTGAACAAGGGGCCCCACCCTCTCATTGGCCGAGAGGGACTTCCGGTTATTGGTTGGACCATAACCGGGTTGTTCATTAGAGGAGCAGTGGTGTTTAAGGAGTAAGATGTAACTCAGGGGTAAAACGGTAATTTGACCCAACTTGAGTTACGAACACTCGTGAAGGATTGACTCGTCATTAATGGTCGTATATCCGTGGACACGAAAATGTTCTGCAGTGAGAAGAGTGCAACTGCGGGTCTTGAGTGGAATGACCCGTAGTTAACGAATCTTGATTAACTCGGTCAATGAGTTTGACCGATTAATCTCTCATCGTTGGAGCTTCTGATCTGTAGGTCCATTAGATCCCCTTGCTAGCTCATAACGGGTAAAACGAGGATCAAGTTTTTGGAAGAATTTGAAATGTTCAAATTACTTAAGGGATTATATGTATATTGATACATCATAATATATAGTTAATTATAAATTAAAACTATATATTATGAGAGAAATTATTTGAATGAGATTCAAATAAAATTAATATGAATAAGATTCATGTTAAAACTATAGGTTAAAAATAATGTGCATGTACATTAGAACTATAGGTTATACGAAAGAAATCTTATAGAATATGATTCTGTTTTTATGATAAAGAATTAAGTGTTAATTATTTATTTGGTTAATATATATATGTTAATTAATTATTAATTGGATTAATAATTAATAATTATTTATTAATTAATATGATTAATTAATAAATTATTTTTATATTTTAATTATTATATATATATTAATTATTTATAAATATATATATTATTAATATTAATTATATTAATATAATAATAATAATATGTATTATTATTAAACTCCCCTGCAAAATTGCAGGGGAGTGGGAGGTTTTGTGACGTGGGGAGTTACCCCACGTCACCCTTCTTCTTCTTCAAATGTTGGAGAATGGGAAGAGTTTGTTTTTACAGAACAGAAAAGAAAAAAACTCCCATCATTTTCTCTAAAAAATTCTCTCAATCTCTCCCTCTCTTCAATCAAGGTGCTACCACAAGCACGATCTCGAGACCCAAGAGGATAACAAAGAAGACGTAGTGGTGGTGTTCGTGGGAAATCGTAGAAGAAAAGTTCTTCAAAGGTATTTGGTTTCCCCTGCTTTTTCCTTCTTTGAAATTCAATTTTGTATCCCGAAAATCAGCAACGAAGATCCGCTTCCGCTCTGCGAATCTCATCCCTTCATGATCGTGCATCGACCATTCTGAATGTCGTTGACTTTAGGTTCCACCACAGCTTTGCATCATCGGTAAGATGCATGGTGGCCATAGTCAGTTTCATCTCTTCTGACGTTGTCTCAGTAGCCTTGAAGTATTGTTCTACTTCGAACATGAAGTTCTCGAGATCTTTTGCGTCTCTATTGCCATTGTTTGGGATCTGGGACCTTCAGCTTGTTGAACCCCATGTTCGCTTGGTTGGGAGTCTGATTTCCCACGGCTCGCACGGTTAGGCTTACTCTAGTGCTTATTTCAGTCATCTCAGCTCGAAGGGTATCGATGGTTACTTTGAAGTCCTCTGTCATTTCGTTAAACAATTGCATCATTGCTGATTGTGAATTGTTTAACTTACCCATACGTACTTCTATCTGTGTGCTTGGGTTCGTGGAACTATCTCCACGTTCGAACCTACCAAGACCCGTTGCTTTGCTTTCTAGGGCCTCAACCCTCGTGGCTATATCTTGTATCGGCAACCCGTCTACACGGGCATTCACTGCATCTATTTCTCCAAACTTCTCGAAGAACTCGTCAACTCGCGCCTTCAGCAGACGGAGGGTATCTGGGACTTCTCTTATGTAGAGAAGTTGTTCTTCTATCTCTACCACTTGTCACAATCGCACATTTTCAATGCAGCTCGAGCGATTGTACGGCACTTGCTCCAGCTCAAACGAACAAGTCAGTCGAGAAAAACTGTAAGTTGCGGGCAATCTCGATCGTGGGTCTAGCCTCCGCTCACGTTTTACGAGAAAATTGGTTTTAAAAAACGTGAGAGAGAAAAATAGTTGAAAACATCTTTAAAATAAGCATTGTAGACATTGGATGCAAGAAAGCTTTGATTGCAAGAAAGTATACAACATTTGGTCGGGGGGAGGTTTGATAACTACTTGGTCCCCCCTAAGGTACATTAGAAGGCATTTTTGGTGTGGCATGTGTAGACGTCCTAAGTGGCGAGGAGTCACTCGGTGGCCTACAGGGCTCGTGTGAACTCCGATTGGCTTGAAATTTGGCGTGCTTAAATATCTTACCAATACACACCTAGTTCTAAAGCCGCTCGGCCAAATTCCACCTACAACCCCAAAAACCCGATACAAGAAAATTACACTAGAAAGCTTTAAAGACATGAAAGAAAAGCGAGTGGTGAGGATAGTTTGGACATGCGGCCATGGGTATCACACCCTGGACAAGCATGCCCACAACACCAGGCATCCCCAAATGAGGAAGTGACGTAAACTAGCTTTACGATCATTCCATAGCTCAAAGGGCGTTTCAGAAACATTCTTCGATGCAACTACGTTCAAAATGTAAACCGCAGTCTCCACTGCGTAACCCCAAAACGAGTTAGGCAACTGAGCATAGCTCATCATTGATCGAACCATGTCCAACAGGGTTCTGTTATTTCTCCTTTCTGATACACTGTTTTGTTGAGGTGTACCAGGGGCTAAGAGTTGGGACGTGATTCTATGTTCTATCATATAGTCCTGAAATCTCAAGTCCATCCATATACTCTCCACCCCGATCGAATCGAAGTGTTTTAATGGTTTTACCTAATTCATTTTCAACTCCAGTCTTGTACTCTTTGAACTTTTCAAGGGCTTTAGACTTATGTTGCATTAGATATAAATAACCATACCTTGCCTAATCATCTATAAAAGAGATGAAGTATTCATACCCTCCTCGAGCTTTAACATTCATCGGACCACAAAGATCTGAATGTATAAGTTTTAAGGGCTCTTTGGCTCTATAGTCTTCTAACTCACTTAGAATGCCATTATTAAGCAACCTCCCAATCCTATTGAAATTAATGTGACCTAATCTTAAGTGCCAAAGATAGGTATTTTCTTTGTGAGAAACTTTTTCCCTTTTATTTTGAGTTTTTACATTTTTAAACAACTCGGTATTTAAAACTGCTTTAGTTATGGTTGGTCTGAGCATATAGAAGTTGTTTTCAAGCATAGCAGAACAAATATTGACACTATTTCTTGAAATGAACACTTCATTTAAATTAAAAGAAATGAAATATAAATGTTCTAACAAATAAGAAACTGAAATTTAATTTTATGAACTACGTACACATTATCTAATAATATATATATATTCTTGTTTGTAAACTACTTGAGCTCCCCTACCGCCACAGCTGAGACGACCTCTCCCGTTTCGACCATGAGAGTCATCTCTCCGGCGTCAAACTGCCTCTAGGAACTAATTCCCTGAAACGAAGAACAAACGTGATTAGTGGCTCCTGAATCTAGTATCCAGGCGAAGTCATCGTTCTCTACTAAACATGTTTCCAAAACAAGTAAATTATATTTACCTCTGTTGGCTTTCTTCTTTTTGGCCAAGTATTTTGGGCAGTTGCGCTTCTAATGCCCGTCCATATTGCAGTGGAAACACTTTCCTTTCTCTGCAACCTTGGTCTTGCCTTTCTTAGCATTTGGTAGCAGTGGGGTCAGGTCTAGGCCCCTTACCAGTGGCCTTCTTCTTCTTGAAAGTCTTACTTCTAGAAGAGGATGGCATAAACTTGGCTCCAGAGGTCGAACCTTGGTAGAACTTTTTCGAGGTGGCAACGTTTTCCTCCCCTTCCTGTCCCTTACTTTTCATAAGAAACTGGTAAGTCTGTAGCTCATTTAAGAGCGTGGTAAGAGTGTATTCCAGCATATTCATAACCGCATTGCTGTGGAATGGCAGGAAACTCTTCGGAAGAGATTCCAGAATGACGCTGATCTGACTCTGCTCGTCTATGACAGCCCCGTTCGACTCTGCCACGTTGAAGTGGACCATCAGGTTGAGAACGTGTTCTCACTGAGGAGCCCTCCTTCATGCAGGAGTTGTAAATGAACTTAAGGACTTCATGTCGAGCCTGTGAGGACGGTTGTCCAAACATGCTCTGTAGCGAGTTCATGATCTCCTTAGCGGTGACTGTGTCCTCGTACTTCTTAGCAAGCACATCAGATATGCTCGTCAAGATGTAGACCTTGGCCTTGATCCATCTGTCATATACGTTGCGCACTGCCACTGTGGCGTTAGGTGCAGGAGCTTGAGGAGAATCCTCTTGCAAGACGAACCTAAGATCATCTATCACGAGAGTAGTGTTTAGATTCTATTTCCATTGTTTGTAATTCTCGCCGTTAAGTTTTTGCGCGGCTAGGAGTGCAATAATAGAAGTAGACATGCTGAAAGTAAAAACAAACCTATATTAGTTTCATGATTAGCCTTTAGACCCAATCAAAATTTAGTAAAAGTAATTAAACACCCTAACAAAATTGTTTTGCAACGACGCTTCAGTGATTTAGAGCAAGAGCCATCGTAGGACAGACAGTTACTCTTTCACTGAATTGAGACGTTCTCAACTAAATTTTATACCAGAATAACTCTTATTCTTATAATCTTTAGTCATCATTCATTTGGTCAGGGAATTGTTAACTAGCTTAACAAGTCTCCGTAAGTGTGACCCACTATTTTAAAACCTTAGAGGTCCACCCCAATAATCCCGTCGTAGGGAAAGGAAAATATTGGAGTAAAACCTAAGAGACCCTTATCCATTTCTGTAGTTTGCCTTGGTTTTGATTCCATACAATGAACCCTCCGTAGGGATAGTCGCTCCAGGACGACACGCAGGTCATGTATGAAACCTCACGGTGCAAACCAATGGCGGAGATTGCAGGATGTGTTGTCACACGTCTTTCTCCCACTTACTTTGAATACTATTTCCATTCACCTCGATATTGAACCATGCAAACACCTTCCGTAGGGAAGCTGCGCCCAGGGTAACACGAGGCTGGAACTCACAGTGTGAATATAAGGAGAACGTGAGAGAGAGAGAAAAACATGTTATATATACCTTGTATATCAAATATATACACAGTATATTACATTTTCTCTTTTGCTCCCACTTAGTATTCTAAGACTAGGGTATATTACTTGGATAAATTCCAGCTAAGTGAAATTAACTAAGTGAATTTTTAGTCGGCCCAATATAACTATTTATATTGGAAGTTGTACAATAATGTTTGAGTTTATCAAACGTTTTAATAAACTAATGACATTATTGTATGCATAAAATATTAACTAATTCAACTCCCAGGTCGATTCCCAGGTAGAGGTGTTCCCTTACGATCAACTTAAATACCTCAACCTAGACAGAATTTTCCTTAGACAGGGTTCCCTTATAGACAATATTTTATATTTACTCTTTTATCATTTAATTTTAAACCTAGTTAAAACAAAATAAAAGACTACTCCCTAATCATATTAAAAGATATAACCTAAGGTCTAATTAATTTTAAATCCCTTTAAAATTAATTAACTTTGACCCTATGTTTGCATGCAATTCTTTATTATAGATTTTAATTTCTATCTACCAAATTTTATAACTCTTATAAAATTTGAGAAATTAAACCTATATACATGCATTGCAAGCATACATTAATATAACAATTATATTAACTAAAGTAATGCCATGCACAATGCAACTTTATTTTCATCTCATTAATATAACACTTATATTAATCAATTATGAAAATAAACTTGCTACAATACATTATAACTATTATATACATATGATGCATGATTATGCTTAACCTATGGTGGGATTTTAAAACTATATGACATACTTTATGCAACATATAATTCATAAAATAATCACATTCATAATGCAATAAAATAAATAGCTAAGTAGACCGGTTTTTGGCATCCTATGTTAAAATTAAATTAACGTAAACAAAAATTACATTAATAGAAAAAAAAACACCTGTAGAGCCTCGAACGTGCAAACGGGTCGAAAAAAACATCAGGGATAGCGTCGCGACGCTGCTGCAGCACAGTGCCACAGCGCTACAGTGCAGTGTCGCGGCGCTTGCTGGAAAAATGTTGCAGCGCCACGACGCTGCAGTATGGTTCCATGGCACTGCTGTCACGGACCTGCTGCTCTGCTCTCTGTTCCAGAAGCGAAAACGCTCCAAAAAGCTTTGAAATTCGACCCTCCTTCGCAGCAACACTTTTCCACGAACGACCCAGAGTATACAGACTCAATTTATAACAAAATGCCCAAAACAACGGGCCCTGTAAATCTAAATGGCAAAACCGAAACCGTCTACTAGCAAGCCAACATACATCTTATGTAACAAATTAACCCACCGAAACCAATACCATTTTGTCCAAAAACGAAATTGAATCACCATCTGGCTCTGACACCAATTGAAGGGATCGAATCCCAAGGGGGACCATTTTATCCCTCGTGATTCAATTTGGATTTAGAAGAGGAACGATACCGGTTCTTATAAAAAATAAAACAATCTATTTAAAACCTAGGTTAAGCCTCACGGGGAATAAGAAAACCACTTACTTATGAAGACCGTCGGCGGATTCTCTTCCTCGAGCACGAGCGTCGTGATAGCAAGAACAAAAACTCCCGAATGCGTGATTGAACACCACAACCAAGTTACCTCGCTATGTCTCAAGGACTTAAGAACAAGATTGTGGTATCTCGTATCTTGGAGAAATGAGAACGAAATGAAAGGAATTGAGAATCGGTTTTTGTGAGAGAGTGTGTGTTCTTCCTTTTTGATCAACAACCTCAAAACACAGGGAAATTGGGAATTATAAAGAAAGGAGGAAAGAGGGAGAGGGGAAGAAACTTCCCACTCTCCACCTCACCACTTTCCCACCAAAATTGCTGGGATGTGGTGATTCATAATTAACAAACTCATATATATATATATATATATATTCATTTATTTAATTTATTTAATTTAATAATTAATTAAATCATATTTAATTAAACAAATAAATATTTGATTCATATTTAAATATACATTTCCCTCATAACCTATAGTATTTAATATGAATCTAATTCACATTAAACTTTAAGCTATAGTATTAACATGAATCTTATTCATATTTTTCTCTCATGATATATAGTTTTGTAATGTACCATCATACATTATCTTAAATTGTGTCATACACAATTAACTCAAATTCCCTTTAATTAGATTTGAACAATTCAAATTACTTTCCAAGATTTTATCTTCTTAATTACCCTTTACGAGCTAGAAAGAGAACATAATGGACCTATAGATCAGAAGCTCCAACGTTACGAGATTAATTTGGTTAATCCCATTAACCACCTTAATCTAGATACGTTAACTACGGGTTACTCCACTAAAAACCTGTAGCTGAACTCTTCTCACTATAGATTATTTTTGTGTCCACAGATATTGACCATTAATGGCAAGTCAATCCTTCACGAGTGCTCGTAACTCAAGCTGGGTCAAATTACAGTTTTACCCCTGAGTTACATCTTACTCCTTAAATACCACTGCCCCTCTAATGAACAACTCGGTTATGGTTCGACCAATAACCGGAAGTTCCTCTCGGGCCAATGAGAGGGTGAGGCCCCTTGTTCAAGTTCCAGAGTCAGTAATTAAGAGAACACTCATCTACTCCCCTAAAGTTGGGGAGGAGTGAATTCTATCTTGTGAAGTTATGTTCCCAGCTCCCAACTCGGTCTCGTCCCCAAAATGGTAGGAATGTTGAGTCGGCGACTCGGGCCACTCTCACCCATACAAATCAAAGGACGAGTCCTCACGGGCAGGAATCCATAACTCACTCAGGATTGAGAATGAGTTGCCTGGTCATCCTATAAAATAGCAATCTGTTAGTTAACGGCGTTACATCTAAAGATTGACTACTTCGTGGTCCGGTCTTATACAAACTCATTGTATAGGATACCCACACTCGCATGTCTCCACACAAACGACTTGGGTTGAGTCGTCTGTAACATTTACAAAGTGGGTCGTATCCATACTGTTGCCAAGATAAGGTACCCAACCTTATCCATATACTATAAACCCTTTAGGTTATTTACGAGACATTATCCACTTGTATATCAGGTTATATCAAATATATATGTCGTATATAAGGGTATATGAATTATATACCCAGTATATCAAATATCTACCCAATATATATACTGTCCTGGTTACATGATAATAACTTTGGATGTTTAGTTTATTGGATTTTGGACAATGCAATACTATGAATTCAACAACAAATTTATTGAATAAAACTTTATTGAATATACATTTATTTTTACATAAATACAAACTACGAGTTTAGGGCAACACACCGAACAACGTTATCATTGATAGTGAGAATTGCACTAATTTTGCTAGTAAGGATATAGTAGAAAGGTTGAATTTAGCCACTACATCCCACCCACGACCGTATGGCCTACAATGGTTGAATAATAGTGGCGATGTGAAGGTCCAAAAGCAAGTTCAAGTTCCATTCAACATAGGTAGATACAAGACGAGGTCACTTATGATGTTGTACCTATGCATGCTTGTGATTTCTTGCTAGGGAGACTGTAGCAATTTGATAAGAAAGTGAATTTTGATGGTTTTTTTAATAAATATTCCTTTGAGCATTAAGGTAAGAAAATCACACTTATACATCTTTCTCTAAGGGAAGTACAAATTGATGAGTTAAAATTGGAGGAAAGAAGGTTGGAGGCCGAGAAAAAGGAAGTTATTGAGCTTCAAAATAAAGAGAAAGAGAAGGCTCCAAAGAAGAGAGAAAAAGTCGTGACTCCCATGGCTAGAAAGGATGAAATAGAGCGAGCTCTATGTACTACACAATTACTTCTTCTATATTTTAATGAAGGTAATCATCTCCTAACTCAAGAAAGAAGAAATACTTTGCTTAGTACTTGTGTTGAGTTTTTACAGGAAATTGAGGAGACAATGCCCGAAGCTATGCCAAATATGGAGGGAAAAATGGAAGAAGAAGGAGAAGGAAGCAACTTCGAGCCGCCCACTCAAGGATCCCAAAAACCTCAAGAGGCCGAGCCACATGAGGAGAGCATCAATGACAATCAAATGGAGATCTTCGAGAAAAAAGAAGAAAATGAAGTTTTCCAACTTCAAAAAGGTAATAGTCCTACTATAGATGCATATCATTGGACTAACTTACTTCAGTTGGATGTAGGTAAACAACTCGATTCGAGGATGAATCCAATTCAAGAAGGACAAGATGATGTGATCATATTTGGCCCAACACTCCAAGATGACACTTACACCAACAAGAAAGAAGAGCTTGAGGAAAGACCCCGCCGACGAAAAAGACTTCATTGGACACACCAACAAATTTTGACTAATTTGAGAACTAATGAAGAAACCACTAGGGTCAAGAGGAAGTGTAGAGAAGAAGAGAGGTCAAGCAAGTGGCCTCATTTCAAGGACAAGGCTATCAAGGAGCCACCCGCACGTAAGCACCGCCAAGCGCATGCCCCTACCCGAGCGTACCCTTCCCGCGCGCGCCGTGTCGCTAATATTTGAATTTAATTATAATTTATCATTTTGTGGCAGATTGAAGATATTCAAGAATAATAATTTAAAAACACAATTTTAAAGGATAATGCGGACTTCACCAAATTGAGGAGAGCTCAACAGATAAATACAGACACGATTATTATGGCGGGACGCTTCAATTTGAGAATTATGATTTTTTAGGATATTTTGTAAATAAAGAGATATAATAAAAATAGGAAACATTATCCTAAATTGATTAGGAACTCTTTTATTTAATTTGTTTTCTTTTAACTATGATCTTCCCAATTAGTTAGGAATTCCTTATTAGAGTTAATTCCTCTTTAAAAGAGGATAAAATTAATCTCTATAAATAGAGAAGCCTTTATTTATGAACAAATAGAGATTGATTATCCAAGTTCCAACAAAAAGCTCTCTTCTCCAAAATTCAAGTTTTCTCCCTCTACCACGAGTGGCTAGGCTTTAATTCTTCCAACTCAAGGGTGATTCAAGTCCGATTGTAAGCTTGGGAGGCTCAAGTTAGATAGAGATTTCTTCTTTTTCAAGGATTCTTTGTTTCTTGTTTTCATTATTTATGAACAATTTATATTAATTAAATTGACGCCTTAATTCATATTAATTGTTCTACTGCTATCCATGAGTTTGTGATCCGTAATTGTCACGAATGATTGAAATAAGTTACAAAGGGTTGGCTTATGTGTGTGTATTTATGGCTTTTACATGTTTACATAGCTGGCATAATAGACTCTAGGGAAACAAAGGGACAAAATGAATTAACTTGCAGCTATCTCAAATTAATTGATTTTGGTTTAGTTAGTCTCATCATCCTTAATGCTATTCTTTGATTAATATGGAACGCTATCGTGCCCAGTTGATTAATTAATAAGATTTAATTTTGATGCTTGGTCTAAATTAATTAAATTAGGAGAATTAAAACTTACCACGGTTCCGAGTAAGTAGATTAAGTTCTTGAATAAGGAAATCGATTTTTTTTTATAAAGCCTATGATCAAGATTACAATTGGATGAAAATCACATCTTTGGATTGGAAGCTTGGTAAGATTAACTTTCATTTTCTTTTTAGTTTATCTATTTAAATTTCAAAATTTAAATACAAACCATCCACTTTTTTAACTTTGAGAAATTAATTTCACTGGTTCCCTTGAGATTCGACCTGGTCTCACTACTTTTACAAGTTAGATTTAGTAAAATCAGTAATTATTTTGGAGGGCCTCGACAACCCTTATCACCTCACAACGCCCCTATCACGCACGCCATGTGTCATGGTCATGCTTGTCCAGGGCCTGTTGCCCGTGGCAGCATGCCCATAACAACCTCTTTCCACATGCTTTCATGCCATGTATTTAGTTTTGGTTGTTATTTAGTTTTCCTTGTACTTTTAGTGGCGAGTGACTCCTCGCCACTTTGCATGTTCATGCCTGCCAAAGGCAAAATGCTTTATAATCTACCTTAGGGGGTACACCTAGTCTCCTCCCTACATTGCGTTGTATTCTTGTCTTGCCGCTAATCTATTCTCTTGCATTCAAGCTTACAACAACTTCCAAAATGCTTACAAACGTTTTCCAAAACCTTTTTCTCTAACCCCGTTTTCCAAAACCGTTTTCCCGAAAACGGGGGTGGAGGTTGCGACATATAGCCTTTGTGCCACCGGCTATTCGTTTCCGCATTGGCTAACTTGCTAGAGGGTGAAAGCAAGTGCCGCACAATCGCTTCCCGAGTCCCGTTAAAGTGCGATTGTGACAGTTGGTATCAGAGCCTAGTTGGCTCCTCGAGTTGGAAAACAGTAACCATGTCCGCGACAAAGCAGTTGGGCAAGTCCCACGTCGACAGACTCGTCGAGATCGAAGAACAGCTGTTGTTCTTGAGGGAAATCCCTGACAACCTTAGATATGTGGAATCTCGACTGGATGATATCTCCACCAAAGCTGACGGAATTGACGTCGTGAATGCCCGCATTGACGGGCTTGCTATACGTGAGTTAATGCTTCGGGTTGAGACCCTTGAAGACAAGGTTAAGCGTACTGATAACCTTGAGCGTGGCGAAAGCTTATCGAGCTCAATCGCCCACATGGAGGAGCGTGTCGAAGAAATAGACATCTCCCAAAAGACTATTGTGCAGATGGTCAGTGAGCTGACCGACGACTTCAAAGCCACCATCGACGAAATGAGGGCGGAGATTACCGAATTAGGCACCAAAGTAAATCTCACCATGAGAGCGGTGGGAAACCAGGCCCCAGCTGAGGGACCGATTCAGTTCAACAAGGTGAAAGTTCCCGAACCCAAGCCCTTCTGTGGGGCGCGAGATGCTAAAGCTCTTGAGAACTTCATCTTCGACCTTGAGCAGTACTTCAATGCGACAAGCACGGTGACAGAGGAATCGAAAGTCACACTAGCCACAATGCATCTTGCTGACGATGCGAAGTTGTGGTGGAGAGCGAGATACGTGGATGTACAAGAGGGCAAATGTACCATCGACACGTGGGAAAAACTAAAGTAGGAACTCAGATCCCAATTTTTCCCGGAGAATGTAGAGATTCTTGCTCGTCGTAAACTGCGTGAATTACGACACACAGGAAATATTCGAGACTACGTAAAGCAGTTTTCAAGGTTGATGTTAGATATCCGCGATATGTCCGAGAAAGACAAGGTCTTCGCCTTTGTGGAGGGCTTGAACCATGGGCCCGAGCCAAACTATATGAACAGAAGGTACAAGATATCCCTACTGCTTACGCAACAGCCGAACGACTATTTGATCTTAGCAACGACACGTCACAAGAGCAGAGGAAGACCCAAGCTTCTTCCAGTAGTGAAAACAGACCCGCTAGATCGGGGTCCCCTAAAAATGGGGGAGCTGACAGAAATGGAGGAGGAGACCGCAGACCCTTCCAGTAGAGAGGGGGAAATACGTGGAGAGGGCCGAACCCACCAAACAATAACAATCGAACAGGACCATCCTGCTTCATTTGTAAGGGACCGCACAGAGTATACGAGTGTCCGAATCGAGCTGCTCTCCAGGCCTTCCAAGCCATACTGACGAACGACCGAGCGATCGAACCGGGAGGCCCCGAAACAGATACTCCTCCCGAAGACGCCGATGACAACCCTCGTATGGGAGCACTCAAATTCTTATCGGCGCTTCAGAAGAAAGCCGAGGAAGTGAAGGAACCCCTGGAACGTGGTCTGATGTATGTGGAAGCGTGGGTCAATCAGAAAGCCGCAAAAAGCACTATGGTAGATTCTGGTGCCACCCACAATTTCATGACGGAAACCGAAGCACGTCGGCTGAACTTGCGATGGGATAAAGGCCCAGGGAAGATGAAAGCGGTCAACTCGGCTGCTCTCCCCATCATGGGAGTTGCAAAAAGAGTCTCAGTAAAGCTAGGGACATGGAGTGGACTGGTCGACTTTGTGATAGTGCGGATGGACGACTTCGACATAGTATTGGGGATGGAATTCCTGCTGGAACACAAAGTCATCCCCATGCCCCTTGCTAAGTGCCTGGTTGTAACGGGTTCCGATCCCACAGTTGTTCAGACAAGCATCAAACAACAAAACGGAGTGAAGATGATATCAGCACTACAGCTAAAGAAAGGTCTCGCCCGTGACGAGCCGACCTTCATGGCCATTCCTATTGCGAAAGGCAGAAATTCTGAAGAGCCAGTTCCCAGAGAAATCCAGCGAGTCTTGGAGGAGTATGCCGATGTAATGCCAGACAACTTGCCCAAAAATCTACCTCCAAGACGGGGGGATAGACCATGAGATTGAATTGTTACCGGGGGGAAAACCGCTCGCCAAGAACGCCTATCAGATGGCTCCTCCCGAGCTAGCCGAACTGAGGAAACAACTTGATGAACTACTAAATGCTGGATTCATCCGCCCAGCTAAGGCTCCCTATGGGGCCCCAGTCCTTTTTCAGAAGAAGAAAGACGGAAGTCTCCGTCTATGCATCGACTATCGAGCATTAAACAAACTCACAGTCCGCAACAAGTACCCTTTGCCCATCATCACAGACCTGTTCGATCAGCTTCATAGGGCAAAGTACTTCTCTAAGCTGGACCTGCGATCTGGATACTATCAGGTGCGCATCGCAGAAGGAGATGAACCGAAGACGACCTGCATCACTCGGTATGGAGCCTTTGAATTTCTTGTCATGCCCTTCGGCCTTACGAATGCTCCCGCCACCTTCTGTACCTTAATGAACCAGGTATTTCACGAATACCTCGACAAATTTGTGGTGGTTTATCTAGATGATATAGTCGTCTACAGTCCAACCATGGAAGAACACCAGGTACATTTACAGCTTGTTTTCGAGAAGCTCAAACAAAACCAGTTGTATGTTAAACGAGAAAAGTGCTCGTTTGCCCAAGAACGCATCAGTTTCTTGGGTCATGTGATAGAATGTGGTCGAATAGGCATGGAGGATGGAAAGGTCAAAGCCATTCAAGAGTGGAAAATTCCGACGTCCATCACAGAACTACGTTCATTCCTCGGATTAGCCAATTACTATAGGCGATTCGTGGAAGGATTCTCGAAACGGACCGGGCCCTTAACGGATTTACTGAAGAAGAACCAGAAGTGGAACTGGACCCCAGAATGTCACGCCGCATTTGAGAGTTTGAAAAAGACAATGATGGAGGGGCCGGTGTTGGGAATTGCAGACGTCACACGACCGTTTGAAGTCGAAACCGATGCGTCAGACTTCGCCCTAGGAGGAGTGCTTCTCCAAGACGGTCACCCCATTGCATACGAGAGTCGGAAGTTGAATGATGCTGAAAGGAGGTATGCCGCCTCCGAGAAAGAGATGTTAGCAGTAGTCCACTACTTGAGGGCCTGGAAGCAATATCTCCTAGGGGCCAAGTTCGTTGTCAAGACCGACAACAGCTCAGTCTGTCACTTCTTCAACCAACCGAAGTTGTCGTCCAAGCAAGCTAGGTGGCAAGAATACCTTGCCGAGTTCGATTTTCAGTTTGAACATAAGCCGGGGTCGAGCAAATCAGGCGGCAGATGCCCTTAGCAGAAAGAGCGAACATGCGGCCCTGTGCATGTTAGCTCACCTAAAAGCGACCAAGCTCACTGGAACCATTCGTGAAGCCATCAGAGAGAACTTACAGAACGACCCAACTGCCCAAGCAATAATTCAGTTAGCCAACGAGGGGAAGACTAGACAGTTTTGGGTGGAGAATGACCTCCTCTTCACCAAAGGTAACCATTTGTATGTTCCCCGTTCTGGGAACTTAAGAAAGCTCCTACTTGGAGAATGTCACAACACGATGTGGGCAGGCCATGCTGGATGGCAGAGAACTTACGCCCTGTTAAAGAAAGCCTACTACTGGCCGAGTTTGAGAGACGACGCGATGCAGTATACCAAAACGTGTCTCATCTGCCAACAAGACAAGGTCGAGCGAAACAAAATTGCAGGTTTACTGGAACCCTTGCCAATCCCATCACGACCGTGGGAGAGTGTGTCTCTCGACTTCATCACCCACTTACCTAAAGTCGGAGAGACAGAAGCAATTCTCGTGATAGTTGATCGGTTCTCTAAGTATGCTACCTTTATTCCAACTCCGAAGATGTGCTCGGTCGAAATGACTGCACAGTTATCTTTCAGGAATGTGGTGAAATTATGGGGTGTTCCTGAGAGCATCGTGAGCGACAGAGACGGACGCTTCACGGGGACATTCTGGACAGAACTTTTCCGCCTATTGGGATCCAATTTGAACATCTCTTCGAGTTATCACCCATAGACCGACGGACAGACGGAACGCTTCAACAGTATGCTAGAAGAGTACCTCCGCCATTTTATTGATGCTCGACAAAAAAACTGGATCCAGATGCTCGATGTAGCCCAATTCTGTTTCAATTGCCAAAAGAGCACCACCACGGGAAGAAACCCCTTTCGAAATCGTGTGCGGGCGACAACTGGTGTTACCTCATGTTGTCGACCATCCTTATGTGGGCAAGAGCCCTCAAGCCTACAATTTCACGAAGGAATGACGTCAATCCACCGAAGTCGCCCGAGCATACCTAGAGAAGGCGTCTAAACACATGAAAAAGTGGGCAGACAAAAAGCGAAGACCATTAGAATTCCAGGCAGGAGATCAAGTCCTTGTAAAGCTGAGACCTGAACAGCTTCGGTTCCGAGGTAACAAAGACCAACGCCTTGTGCGAAAATATGAAGGACCCGTCAACGTCCTTCAGAAGGTGGGCAAGACATCCTATAGGGTTCAACTACCCCCGTGGATGAAAGGCCATCCAGTAATCCACGTGAGCAACTTGAAGTCTTACCATCCCGACACTATCGACCCTACACGAAACGAGGTAACCCGTCCAGCAGTCACGTTGACAAACAAGGTTGACAAAGAAGTTGAGTCAATCCTCGCCGAAAGAACACGCCGAGTAGGAAGACCACGAAGGGACGTCCAGGAATTCCTAGTCAAGTGGAAAGGGCTCCTAGACGAAGAGATAAGTTGGGAGCGTACTGAAGACCTGAAGACAGCTGCAGCAGCAATTGAAGAGTTCGAGCAGCGACAGTTGACGGGGACGTCAACCATTTAAGTGGGGGAGAATGTCATGGTCATGCTTGTCCAGGGCCTGTTGCCCGTGGCCGCATGCCCATAACAACCTCTTTCCACATGCTTTCATGCCATGTATTTAGTTTTGCTTGTTATTTAGTTTTCCTTGTACTTTTGGTGGCGAGTGACTCCTCACCACTTTGCATGTTCACGCCTGCCAAAGGCAAAATGTTTTATAATCTACCTTAGGGGGGTACACCTAGTCTCCTCCCTACATTGCGTTGTATTCTTGTCTTGCCGTTAATCTATTCTCTTGCATTCAAGCTTACAACAACTTCCAAAATGCTTACAAACGTTTTCCAAAACCTTTTTCTCTAACCCCGTTTTCCAAAACCGTTTTCCCGAAAACGGGGGTGGAGGTTGCGACAGATAGCCTTTGTGCCACTGGCTATTCGTTTCCGCATTGGCTGACTTGCTAGAGGGTGAAAGCAAGTGCCGCACAATCGCTTCCCGAGTCCCGTTAAAGTGCGATTGTGACACCATGCTGCTAACCTCACAACCGCCCTGCCATGCGTGCGCTGCCGCTTGCCCATGCCTATGCCAGTCGTCCGCACGCCTCACGCCCTCTGCACGTCCAAGCCCCTACGCGCCCTACCGCCACCAGAGCCCATGCGCGCCCTACGCCCGCCAGTGCCTTGCCGCCAGCATACTACCCCCTAGTGTCATGGTCATGCTCGTCCAGTGCATGTCGCCCATGGCCGCATGCCCATGATAGCCTCTTCCCTCCTACTTTTATGTCATGTATTTACTTTTGCATGTTATTTACTTTTCATTGTACTTTTGGTGGCGAGTGACTCTTCGCCACTTTGCATGTTCACGCCTGCCAAAGGCAAAATGCTTTATAATCTACCTTAGGGGGGTACACCTAGTCTCCTCCCTACATCGAGTTGTATTCTTGTCTTGCCGCTAATCTATTCTCTTGCACTCAAGCATATAACAAGCTTTCCAAAATGTCTTCAAACGTTTTCCAAACCTTTTTTCTCTAACCCCGTTTTCCAAAACTGTTTTCTCGAGAACGGGGGTGGAGGTTGCGATATATAGACGTGGTGCCGCCGGCTATCCGATTCTCATTGGCTGACTTGCTCGTGGGCAAGAGCAAGTGTCGCACAATCGCTTTGTGAGTACTTTGAAAAGTGCGATTGTGACAGTTGGTATCAGAGTCTAGTTGGCTCCTCGGATCGAGATCAGTAATCATATCGGCAGTGAAATAGTTGAACAAGACACATGTCGAACGACTCGTGGAAATTGAGGAACAGTTGTTGTTCCTGGGAGAAGTCCCTGATCATGTTCGGTTCCTAGAAAATCGACTAGAAGAGTTGGCTAGTAAGGCCGATGGAATCGATGCGGCAAATGCTCGAATTGATGCATTGCCAGTGAAAGAGTTGTTGGTTAGGGTTGAGATCCTAGAAAGTAAAGCCGGGAAAACAGCTAGTTCCGAGCGAGGGGACAGCTCGACGAGCTCTGTTGCTCATGTACAGGAGCTTGTCAAAGAGTTAAACACCTCCTAGAAGGTGATCATGCAGATCGTCAGTGATCTTTCCGAGGACTTTCGAGCTGCTATAGAAGTCGTGCGGGCAGAAGTTGCCGAGATAAACACGAAGGTGAACCTCACCATGAGAGCGGTGGTAAACCAAGGCCCAACAGGGGGCAATGTCCAGTTTAACAAGGTGAAGATTTCGGAGCCTAAGCCCTTCGGTGGAGCCCGCGATGCCAAGGCCTTCGAGAACTTCATCTTAGACGTCGAACAGTACTTTCGAGCTACAAGTACCACAACAGAAGAAGCCAAGATCACTTTGGCAACCATGCATCTAGCTAAAGATGCAAAGCTGTGGTGGAGGTCCAAGTATATGGACATCCAAGAGGGACGATGCACTATAAACACATGGGAAGAGTTGAAGAAAGAACTCCGGGCGAAGTTTTTTCCGGAAAATGTTGAGATTCTAGCGAGACGTAAACTGCGAGAGTTGCGACACACTAAGTATATCAGAGACTACGTAAAACAGTTTGCTGGACTGATGTTGGACATACGAGACATATCAGAGAAAGACAAAGTCTTCTACTTCGTGGAAGGCTTGAAACCATGGGCCAAGTCTAAGTTGTACGACCAAGGGGTTCAAGACCTCGGCTCTGCTTACGTTGCGGCTGAACGCTTGTTTGATCTTGGTAACGAACAGTCTCAGGATTACAGAAGGAACCAACCCTCATCGAGTAGTGGGAACAAAACCACCAGAACAAGCTCACCCAAAAGTGGGGGAGGAGACAAGAATGGAGGAACAAATTGCAGACCCTATCAGAGGGGTGGAACCAACTAGCGTGGGCCAAACCAACAGAACAACTTCAATCGAGGACCCCTTGTTTGCTTTCTGTGTAAAGGGGCTAATCGCGTAAGCGACTGCCCACACCAAGCCGCCCTGAAGGCACTCCAAGCTACCATAGCCAATGGCCCTGAGGTCGAGATATAAACCACTGAGATAGATGTACCGACCGAAGAGCCCACTGATAACCCCCACATAGGGGCACTAAAATTAGTGTCGGCTCTCCAGAAGAAAGTGGGGGAAGCAAAAGAACTACTAAAGAGATGGCTCATGTATGTAGACGTGTTGGTTCACGATAAGGCTGCCAAGAGTACTATGGTGGATTCTGGAGCCATACACAACTTCATGACTGAAACCGAGGCTCGCCGTCTAAATCTACAATGGGATAAAGATCCAGGGAAGATGAAAACAGTTAACTCTACGGCTCTCCCCACCGTAGGGATAGCAAAAAGGGTCCAACTGAAGGTCAGGACATGGAGCGGCAAAGTGGACTTTGTAATTGTTAGAATGGATGACTTCGACGTCGTGCTCGGAAGGGAATTCCTTCTAGAGCATAAAGTCATCCCCATGCCCCTGGCGAAGTGTCTAGTTGTTACTGGATCCGATCCCACCGTTGTTCCGACGAGTATAAAACAACCAAGTGGGGTTAAAATGATATCAGCTCTGCAGCTAAAAAGAGGCCTTGCTCATGATGAACCAACATTTAGGGCCATCCCAGTGATCGAAGAAGAGAGTAGTAAAGAAGTAATTCCCAGTGAGATCCAACAAGTCCTAGCTGACTATGCAGATGTTATGCCGACAGTCTGCCAAAGTCCCTACCGCCGCGTAGGGGAATCAACCATGAAATCGAGCTGGTCCTAGGGACGAAACCGCCTGCTAAGAATGCTTACCGCATGGCCCCTCCTAAATTAGTCGAGCTCATGAAGCAGCTGGATGAATTGTTGAATGCAGGATTCATCCGCCAAGCAAAGGCTCCCTATGGGGCCCTAGTCCTCTTTCAAAAGAAGAAGGATGGCAATCTCCACCTTTGTATCGACTATCGCGCCTTGAAAAGCTCACGGTACGCAATAAGTACGCAATAAGTACTTGATGAATCAGGTGTTCCATGAGTATTTCGACAAATTTGTGGTAGTCTACCTCGACGACATAGTAGTCTACAATTCTTCCATGGCGGAATACCAGACCCACTTGCAGCTGGTCTTTGAGAAGTTAAGACAGAATGAATTATATGTGAAGAGAGAGATATGTGCGTTCGCGCAAAAACGCATCAACTTCTTGGCCCAAGTGATCGAGTGTGGCCGAATTGGCATGGAAGACAGAAAGGTTAAGGCTATCCAAGATTGGAAAGTTCCGAGTTCCATCACAGAACTGCGGTCTTTTCTCGGGCTAGCAAACTATTATCGAAGATTTGTCGAAGGATTCTCGAAGAAGGCGGGACTATTAACTGAACTCCTGAAGAAGAATAATACTTGGAGTTGGACTCCGGAGTGTCAAGCGGCATTCGATAAACTCAAGAAAGCCATGATGGAAGGACCAGTGCTTGGTATCGCGGATGTCACCAAGCCATTCGAGGTAGAAACTGATGCCTCAGACTTCGCCCTAGGCGGTGTTCTCCTGCAAGATGGATATCCAGCGACGTACGAAAGCCGAAAGTTGAACGACGCGGAAAAGAGGTATGTGGCCTCTGAAAAAGATATGTTGGCAGTAGTCCACTGCCTAAGGGCCTGGAGACAATACCTCTTAGGCTCCAAGTTCGTTGTCAAAATCGACAACAGTTCGATATGTCATTTCTTCAATCAGCCGAAGTTGTCCTCAAAATAAGCCTGATGGCAAGAGTACCTAGCCGAATTCGACTTCTAATTCAAACATCGGCCTGGTCGATCAAACCAACAGTAGACGCCCTTAGTCGAAAGAGCGAACATGCGGCCCTGTGCATGTTAGCTCATCTGAAAGCAAGCAAGTTGACGGGGTCTGTTCGTGAAGCCATCAAGACACACGTGAAAGACGATCCAATAGTGCAAACAATCATTCAGCTAGTAAAAGACGGGAAGACCCGCCAGTTTTAGGTCGAAGACGACCTCCTTTTCACCAAACGCAATCGTCTCTATGTTCCGCGAGTAGGAAACCTGAGGAAACTCCTGATGGGAGAATGCCATGACACCATGTGGGCTGGCCATGCTGGGTGGCAAAGAACATATGCCTTACTGAAGAAATGATACTACTGGCTGAACCTGCGAGACGACGTTTTGCAATACACCAAGACGTGTCTCATCTGCCAACAAGACAAAGTCGAGAAAACTAAAATTATTACTGGAGCCCCTCCCAGTGCCATCAAGGCCTTGGGAGAGCGTATCCCTGGACTTCATCACCCACCTGCCCAAGGTTGGAGAATCCAAAGTTATCCTTGTTATTGTCGACAGATTCTCCAAATACGCAACTTTTGTCCCAACTCCGAAGATGTGTTCCGCAGAGATGACAGCACAACTATTCTTCAAGAACATAGTGAAACTATGAGATGTCCCCGAAAGCATCGTGACTGATAGAGATGGAAGATTCACTGGAACCTTCTGGACGGAACTCTTCCGGCTACTTGGCTCCAACTTGAACATATCCTCAAGCTACCATCCGCAGACTGATGGTCAGACAGAAAGCTTCAATAGTATGTTGGAGGAATACCTCCGCCACTTCATTGATGCTCGACAGAAAAACTGGATACAGATGCTTGATGTAGCCCAATTTTGTTTCAACTACCAAAAGAGCACAACCATAGGGAAAGCTCCTTTTGAAATAGTATGCGGGCGCTTACCTGTGTTACCTCACATCATCGACCACCCTTACGCAGGAAAGAGCCTCCAAGCTTACAACTTCACCAAAGAATGGCGACAATCCACGGATGTTGCCTGAGCATACCTTGAGAAGGCGTCTAAGCACATGAAGAAGTGGGCCGACAAGAAGCGCAGACCGTTGGAATTTCAAGCATGAGATCAAGTGCTCATTAAATTACACCCGAAAACAGCTCTGATTTCGGGGTAACAAAGATCAACGCTTTGTGCGGAAATATGATGGTCCAGTCAACATCATTCAGAAGGTCGGGAAGACGTCATACAAAGTCAAATTACCCTCATGGATGAAAATCCACCCAGTGATTCATGTGAGGAACTTGAAATCCTATCACCTGGACACCATTGATCCCATACGTAACGAAGTATCCGACCAGCGGTCACCTTAAACAACAAGATGGAAAAAGAAGTTGAAGAAATCTTAGTTGAAAGAACTCGCCGAGTCGGACGACCGAGAAGGGACGTACAAGAATTCTTAGTCAAATGAACAGGGCTTATAGATGAAGAGATCAGTTGGGAGCGCTAGAAGATCTGAAATCAGCATCAACCCAGATCGCAGAGTTCGAGCAACGTCGGTTGACAGGGAAGTCAACCATTTAAGTGGGGGAGGATGTCATGGTCATGCTCGTCCAGTGCATGTCGCCATGGCCGCATGCCCATGATAGCCTCTTCCCTCCTACTTTTATGTCATGTATTTACTTTTGCATGTTATTTACTTTTCATTATACTTTTGGTGGCGAGTGACTCCTTGCCACTTTACATGCTCACGTCTGCCAAAGACAAAATGCTTTATAATCTACCTTGGGGGGTACACCTAGTCTCCTCCCTACATCGAGTTGTATTCTTGTCTTGCCACTAATATATTCTCTTGCATTCAAGCATACAACAAGCTTTCCAAAAATGTCTTCCAACATTTTCCAAACCTTTTTTCTCTAACCCCATTTTCCAAAACTGTTTTCTCAAGAACGGGGGTGGAGGTTGTGATATATAGCCGTGGTGCCGCCGACTATCTGATTCTCATTGGCTGACTTGCTCGTGGGCAAGAGCAAGGGCACACAATCTCTTTGTGAGTCCTTTGAAATGTGCGATTGTGACACCTAGCGCCAATGCCACCCGCGCCATGCCGCCCACCAAGCACTAACGCTCCTGCCTAAGCGCCTTGCACACGCCCTCGTGCCAGCGCCCCTGCCCCACGTCCACGCGCACGCCAACTCCTTGCCCCAACGCCCATGAGAATGCCTCTGTGTCCTCGCCAGTCTCAGCGTGCCTCTGCCCAGTGCCTTGCGCGCACTGCCCAGCGCCCCGCCTGTCCGCCCACCCCATTACGCGCCCTACTCTACCTTGTGGCCCACTCCTCCCAATTAAGGAATATATTTCCTTAACATTTTGGTTTATTCTTGGGAGATTTGTTTTGGATTTTATCTTTGATTTCTTTGTTTTATTTATCAATTTGAAAATTTACTTTTAGGCAAGTTTTAGACTATTTAGAAATTTATCATTTTTAATTTTCTTTTTAAATTTGTTATTCCTTAAAAGACCAAGGGCCTTGGCCTATAAATAGGCTTGTACCCCTCCATTGTAACACACCGTTGGATTATTGAAGTTGAATAGAATTGGGAGTGTTCTCACCCCTTGCCTCGTGCAAACCCCTTCTCAAATTTCGAATCCCTTTGTGTGGTTGAACTTAGGCCTTCGTATTTAAACCCCTTGGAGCATGCTTGTTTGATTGGTCATCAAACTCGTGGAGTGTTTCCGGCCTCGAGCATAGTGAGTAATATGCCTGCTCAAGGTAATGACTTCAAAGGTAATCCCTCTAACCTTAGCCTTTTGGGTTGAACCAATTATATGATTGGATTCAAGTGGCTTGTGGCTCGAGTAGCTCAATACGCTTGGGTTGTCGCGTAGCAGTACCCAAACCCAATCCCCTGGTTGGAAAACGATGAGCTTGCGTCCTTTATTGATGTGGGAAGCAACTTTAGAGTTTTGCTTCTCAATCCTTTCCTTAACTTCTTTATGTAGCTTATTGACAAGATCAACCTTTGTGTTAGCATCAGAACTCACAAATTCATTAGGAGGCATAGGCAAGAAATCAAGTGGAGTGATAGGATTAAAACCATATAAAATTTCAAACGGAGTGCATTTGGTAGTACTATGGACAACCCTATTATATGCAAACTCAATCAATGGCAAACAATCCTCCCAAGTTTTATTATTTTTATCTATGATTGCTCGAAGCATGGTAACTATTGTCCTATTTACTACCTCAGTTTGTCCATCGGTTTGGGGATGACAAGTAGTAGAATAAAAAAGTTTGGTTCCCAACTTTTCCCATAACACACGCCAAAAATGACTTAAAAATTTTATATCTCGATCACTAACAATAGCATCATCAGTTTTATGGCATGGTATCAAATGTGCCATCTGGCTAAACCTATCAACCACTAAAAATATAATATCCCTACCCTTCCAAGTTCATGGTAAACCAAGGACAAAATCCATAGAAATATCAACCCAAGGAGTAGTAGGAATAAGCGGAGGTGAATATAAACCATGTGGTTGTAACCTAGACTTAGTTTGTTTACATGCAATACAATACTTACACATTTTATGCACATCATGCTTCACCTTAGGCCAATAAAAATGTTCAGCAAGCATATCATTAGTTTTAGAAACACCAAAATGGGCCATTAAACCATCCCCATGAGCTTCCTTTACAAGCAATTCATGAATTGAACAAGATGGAATGCAAAGTTTTCCTTTTCGATACAAAAATGCTTCAAACAACATGTAATCATCCACAACAAGTCCTTTTTTCACACGATTCAATAAAAGGAGCAAAGAACACATCATCTAGATACAAGGACTTAAGATGTTCAATCCTAAAATCTTAGCATTCAAAGTATTAAAGGGAGCATACCTTCATGATAAAGCATCTGCAACAATGTTCTCCTTACCTTGTTTATACTTAATCAAATATGGAAATGTCTCCATAAACTCCAACCACTTGGCATTTCTGTGATTCAGTTTGCTTTGCCCTCTCAAGTACTTTATGCTCTCATGATCCATATGAATGGCAAACTACTTTGGCCAAAGATAATGCTGCCAAGTTTGCAAAGCTCGTACCAAAGCATAAAGTTCTTTGTCATAAGTTAGGTACAGCAAAGAAGAACCATTGAACTTTTTACTAAAGAACATTAAGGGCTTATGGTTTTGCATTATTACATCCCCAATTCCAGTCCCACTTGCATCACATTCAATTTCAAATGTCAAATCAAAGTTCGATAGGCAAGTAGAGAAGCATTGCAGAACTTATCCTTCAAAACATTAAAAGCATGCTCTTGGGATGTACCCCAAACAAAATGAACATTTTTCTTTACCAATTCATTTAGAGGTGAAGCTAGGGTGCTAAAGTCCTTAATAAAATGCCTATAAAAACTAGTTAGCCCATGAAAACTTCGAACCTCTCCAACATTTTTAGGAGTTGGCCAACTAATAGCCTTAACTTTCTCACTATCCACCTCAACTCCTCAACTAGACACTATGAAACCAAGAAAATTAACCTTTTCCATGCAAAAATTACATTTCTTTAGGTTAGCATACAAATTATCATTTCTAAGTGTCCCGCTTTACCTTCACCTACCGTGAAAAGGGGTCGTCCCCCACTCCCGTCCCGGGGCGCTAAAGGGCTTTTGTTTTTGGAACAGTCGACAGTTGAAACACGGAACCCGAGCGGCTGGCGAGCAAGTGGTTAGTGGCTAATAGCGCCCTAGTTGATGGCATTCCTCTCTGCGGCATGAGCGGGAATGAGCAATGACTTGAGTTTCGTTCATGAGTTCGAGCGGGCGACCAAACCTAAAACTAGGATTTTACGGGGTCTTCCTCGGAGTCAAAACAGCATACTCATGCTTTACATGATCTTCCAAAGACTTAGAATACACAAGTATATCATCAAAATAAACAACCACAAATTTTCCCAAATATTCATGCAATACATGGTTCATCAATCTCATGAAAGTACTAGGAGTATTAGTTAAACCAAAAGGCATAACAAGCCACTAATACAATCCATATTTGGTCTTAAACGCAGTTTTCCATTCATCTCCAACATTCATACGAATTTGATGATACCCAGATTTCAAATCAATCTTAGTAAAGAGCCTACAGCCATGCAATTCATCTAACATATCATCTAACCTAGGAATAGGATGACGATATTTAACAGTGATCTTATTAATGGCTCTACAGTCTACACACATTCTCCAAGTTCCATCTTTTTTAGACACTAAAATGACAGACACACTACAAGGACTAAGGTTTTCGTGTACATACCCATGAGCTAACAATTCATCCACTTCTCTTTAAATCTTCTTGGCTTCAGTAGGATTAGTCCTATAAGCTTGTCAGTTAGGTATGATAGCACTCGGAATGAAGTCAATTTTATGAGTAGGGGGCAATTGTTATGCAACGAGAATCGACAATAGCCAAGCTACAGGTCGCGATCGGAGGGGAGCCCGCTGGGCCACAATGGGCTCGGTCCTGACCCGTGCTCGGTCCTGACCCCTGCTTGGCCCCAAGTCGGGCTCGGCCCACGGCCCAGCCTACAAGTCTCCCATCTACGACCAATGATTTCACCCAAGCCCTGCAACTATGAATTAGGGTTAGCTACGGAAGGTTCTGGAACTACTTCACGGCTATAAGTAGCGGTCCAACCCTAGAGGTAAGGGCATCTGAAGTTTACCACTTTCAAATTATTCTCTTACTAACTTAGACATCGGAGCCCATGTGATTAGAGTCACACCGGTTTAGTTCGATTTGATTTTGCAGGTATTAGTCCATAAATAATCAAGTTTGGTGTGTGCGAGGAGCAGAACCGGAGGACCGAAATCCACGCATCAACAGGATTCACGTGAATGGCCAAGAACATCGTGAATCAATACAATTTTTTTTTAATTTATACATACATCGGTCGATTTCAGTTAATTTAGAGCATATTTCTCTAACCGACCGATCGACAGGTTGGTTTTATATAATTAAAACTGACCTTTGCTCGAGAGAGGCTAAAAACCTACTGATCGACATTGGTTCGGTTGGTTTCAGTCGGCCGGATCGGTTTGTCAGCCACCTATGTATGCCCCAGCTTATTCTAATTACAACTATAGCTCTTAGCTCTATTCAACTACGTATTATTTTGGAACATTTTACGTTGTCATATTGAGAGAATGATCACTTTTATAATATGTATTTTATTCTCTTTATATAAATCATTTAAAAAAGGTAGTTGATGTAGGTACATTATTCTTATCCTAGACTCATATAGTGTAAATTGTCTGTGCTTAAGCTGGTATTCTTAATTGCGAGCTTTTGTTATGGTCCATTTGGGAGCATTTGCTTACTTCTTCTAGCCACCAAACCTTTAGTTATTTTTAACTGCACTTTTTCCTTTTTTTTCTTTTCCTTACACTTTGCTAACGCTTTTATGCTCATACATTTGAGAACCACTGAGTTTTAGACCCCCTATTTTCATCTAACATTAGAAGTTAGCAAAGCATGTTCCTGTTTTTTTTTCCTCTATTGATTTACGTCCTTTTATGCATTTTTTGGTTCTTCACGTCCGCTTGCAACTGATCGAGTAGAATTAGTTTATCTCCTAGTTTCTAATGTCTTGGGTGGAATTATCAATAAATCTAAGGAACTATATACTAAAAAATAATATTGACTATTATTTTTTTAAATTAAAAGGACAAGTTTTTAAAAATCTAATATTTTATTTTGTAGGTTTAAAAAAGAAAATTTGTAATGGGTTGCTAAAATATTTGTCCTATTTGCAATTATAGCAACAACTTTTGAGTTTTGTAAAAATGGCAAAAATTTAGAATTCGGATTCTTGAATTTTTTGTCATTCCAAGTATACCCTTTTAGATTTTCAGGTATATCAAATGAGATATATCATTGGTACATCAACATTCATATCAGGTATAACATTATAAATGATTTACCTGATCTACATACAAGGTACATTGCCTAACTGATATACTTAGATGTACTTCATACTTGGTACATTTATTATTGATATCATATCTTTTGTGATATACATGACATACCTTATAGGTACAAGATATATCTTGTAACGCCCCGCGTTACTCAGGTTAGGTTACTCTCGAGTCTCGGGGCCTCCTTTCTTAGAAATCTTTTTAATTTAATTTAAGTGTTTCATTTCATTTTATTTTGAGCTGCTGCGGAAATTGTTTGTGAGTTATTGGCGTGTATGTACTTATCTAATTATTGTTAAACGAGGAGACAGCTTGTTTGGAATTTGTCCTGGGTCGTTGGACCAACTACTTAATTCTATTATGGGATATAATTAAGCTTAAGGAGGTTGGAAATAGGATTCTAATTTGTTGTTCGTGGGCTTTGTTTTGTTTTAACGAGAAGTAATTAGGTAAGTGGGCCTTCCTTATTTTAAAACAAAAGAGAAGTAAAGGAAAACCCTAGCCCAGGTGGGTTTTTGTTTTAAAACAAAAGAAAAGGGAAGAGAAAACCCTAGCCCTAAACCCACCTTCTTCGTGAAACACCCACCCCCCCTCCGTTTTCCTTCTTTCTGTTCTTCCTTCTACCGTCAACCCACTCTTTCTCGAAGCGAGCTCAACGGCCGGCGACCTCGACATAGCAGCTCCCATCACCGGCGGACGACAGCAGGCGCGCGGCTCGGGCAGCAGCAAGCGCGCGGCTCCGGGCAACAGCGGCGCGTGGCATCGAACAGCAACAGACGCGCGGCTTCGGGCAGCAGTAGGCGGCGGCGGTGCGGTGTGGGTGCGGTTCCAGGGCGTTTTCCGGCGGTGCATCCTCCCCTCGCGAGCGGGTTCGGTCTCCCTTGGTGGTCGAAAATCGCGGCGCGGGTCCTTGTTGCACACAGCGTAGTGGGTATCGATTTGATGAGTTTTTGTTGATAAAGTAGCTTGGACAGCAGCAGATTTTGCTTTCGGCAGCTACCCATAAACATTAGAAGCTCGATTTACGCAACCCACATTTATTCGAGTTAGGCTGGAGTTACCCGCACCTAGAGGAAGGCGATTTTTGCAGTAACGGACATTACAAGATCCCTTATATTGAATTTTGATGGCTGGAAATTTTGTGTTAATTATTTTTATTTGTCTATTGTTGATTAGGTGTTGAATTGACGCAAGATCTAGGAGCATAACAGTGCGTAAGTAAGACCAGGGGGCGAGTGCGTGCGTTATTAAATGTTAATGGAATGGTTTTGTGCTGATTTTTAGTTAGAATAATTTATTTCGTGCATATAGAAATTGTTAGTCTTGGTTTTGTGAACGCCTAGTGATTGTCGTTGAGTTACATGTTACTAATTCTATTGTTAGACATTATGAACATGCATGGTTTCTTGTCGTTGAATGTGGCTGGTCAGTTCTGATTATTATGGTTGGGAGGGATTGATCTATGTCGTTCGAAAACATGTTGAGATGAAATGCATATGCTGATTGTATGTTATTTAGTTTATGTTGTTTAGTTGGAAGCTATTGGGTAGTGTTTTGTTTGGTACGATTAAAAGTATGCTGGAAAATTGTGTTGTGACTTGGAATGTGGGTGACTTATAGGTTGTCTTGGAAGGGTTAGTGGGAGATGTCAAGAGTGATGGAACGGGTTAGCTGTTACTATCATGTGGGTATTCGGAAGTGAAAACGCATACTAGTCGTTGGGCTATTTAAGGCCTTGTAGTGGATGATTTGGGGGTTATGTGGTAAAGTTTTAGCGAACGACAATGTTGCGAATGCGTGGTTTATCGTGTAATGAAAGTGGATGTACCGGTGTTGTGGCCTCGTGGGCAATGGACGAGGCGATTAAGTACCTACTGGATGTCGAGGCTCCGGGGATAGAAGGCCTCGGGGATAAATGACAAGGCCGGACACCAAGTTTTCTATAAAGGAGTATTGGGGTCTTGGGGATAAATGTCAAGGACCAATACGCCGGTAGTCATCGGTGCCTTGGGGATAAATGACAAGGCCGAACATCAAGTTTCTATAGATGAGTATTGGGGTCTTGGGGATAAATGTCAAGAACCAATACGCCGAGTAGTCATCGGTACCTTGGGGATAAATGTCAAGGACTGGTGCACAGTTCAAGGCCTTGGGAATAAATGGCAAGGTCGAACATCAAGCTTTTGTAGAGGGAGGTCAGTATCTTGGGGATAAATGTCAAGGGTTGATACGCCTCGAAGAGTTAGACTTGGAGTACTAACACAGAGGGTAGAGCGAATTTTAGCTCGAGTGGGTCAAAGGCTAGAGGGTCGTGTAGTCGAAGTCCTGGGAGTCCTGGTGTTTGGATGCTTATATGGGAATGTTAATCTACTGTTATTATCTCTTGTTGCCTGGTTGTTTGTTTTTGCTATTGTGTTTGATGTCGCTGTGATTACGAGCATGCTGTTGTGATTAGTTAGGGAGGGCTACTTACGGAGTATTTTATATACTCACCCCCTACCTTAATTGTTTCAGATGGGAACAGGGCCCCCGACCGTGGTGATGACGTGGAAGAGGCTTGACCGAGGATGGATCACTAGTTGTGTTGGTTAGGATGGCGGAAACTGCCGTTCATTGCAAGTAGCGTTAGAAACTTATAGTTAGGGGTGTACTAGACATTGGGTTGACTCACGGAACATTTCCTTTTTCTTTATTCATTCTTCATAGGCGAACTAATGTTTTACGGTTATTATTATTATTCGAATCACTGATGCACTTTGGATTACTGGACCAAATGATTGTTTTCTTTTAATTGGATTGCTAGCCACTGAGGCGGGCACGAACTTTTAGGAATTGGTTGTGTTATGAGTCCCTGATTATCTTTAAAATAATTGTTTCTCGTCTTTGGGTTGAAGGGGGAAAGGACAGGGGGATGATCGCATTATCTCAATATTTCAGGATGTATTTTCATGGGAGAGGGGTGAATAGGTAATATAGTGACGTCATCTCGTTCGTAGTGAAATTTGGGGGCGTCACAGTTGGTATCATAGCCGAAATGCTCCTGTAGGCTGACCTAGTAACTAGGGTGTTTAGGAATAGTGATCCCGATCGGCCTCCTTGTCGTCACCAGGTACGCCTCATGCTCGTTTGTTGTGAACTTATACTTCCCCATTATGAATTGCTTTTGCATTTAATTCTTTCCTCATCAGTTAAGGTTGTAGCCATGCCTAATTAGGCTTAGGGTGTTCACTGAGTATACTAGCTAAGATGTAATTTACCTTGCACTTATGTGGAAGTTTCGACTGCCACACTCCTGTTGGTCTATGCATGGAGTAACGTGCTAACGTCTTGCTTGATTGTTGTGCTCTTTCATCCAGACAATGCCACCTCGTCGTAGTATGAGGTTGCGTGCAGACGTCGACCCAACCCTCAGAGGTGTGAATGTGGCGGACCCACCACCCCCTCCTACTGGTGATCAAGCGGGGGTAGTTCCTCCAATTCCTCCAGCAGCGACTCAGGGGCGAGTAAATTCCCCAGTTCCCCTGGCAGTTCCCCAGGTAAACCCTCAGGTCGCGTTGCTTGTGGAGGCGTTGCAAGCACTGACAATAACACAGTAGGTGTTGGCGGTGCACAAGCTCAGCCACCCCGACATTTTCATATTCCCAGAGCGAGGCCCAATTCATCAAGGATTTCAAGCGTTATGGACCCCCTACCTTTGTCGGGGGAAGTGAGAGAGCGACAGTAGCAGAAGAGTGGGTCAGAGAGTTGGAAGCCCTTTACGCGTACATAGGTTGCGATGACCAATTCAAGGTTAAGGGTGCGGTTTTTATGTTGAGGGGCGAGGCCCTGAATTGGTGGGACTCAATAGCAACGGCAGAAGATCATGCTAATGTACCAGTTCCTTGGGCAAGGTTCAAGGACTTGTTGTATGACTACTATTATCCAGTGACTGTGAAAGATACGAAGGAGGTAGAATTCCTCCATCTCGCCCAAGGAACCTTAACGGTAGTACAATATGAATGGAAGTTTACAGAACTCTCCTGTTTTGCTCTGGAATTAATTCCCACTGAGGCAATAAAGATCAAGAGGTTCGTTAAAGGCTTGCGCAAAGGGATCAGAGGACCAGTGTGAAGGGATCTGAATCCCGGAGCGGAAGCGGACCGTTGTCCTTGAAATTTGGGAAACAAAATCACAATGTAAAGAAGGAAAAATACAGGGGAAACCATTACCTTTGAAGAACGTTTCTTCAAATTTTCCCAACGAACACCACCAAAATATCTTCCTTGCTATCCTCTTGGGTTTCGAGAACCGTGCTTGTGGGAGCACCTTGTTTGGAATGAGAGGGAGAGTTTGAGAGAGTTAGCTTGAGAGAGAAATTGGCAGTCCTTTTTTTCTGTTCTGTTCTTCTTTTTGTTTTGCATAACTGCAAAGGAAGAAGAACAAAAAGCAATGACGTGGGGAGTTACCCCACGTCACTTAACTGCCCACTCCCCTGCAATTTTGCAGGGGAGTTAATTATTAATTTATATATTAATTAATAATAATAATTAACATATATAATAATTAATATTATATATATTAATTTATTAATTAATCATATTAATTAATAAATATAATTAATTATTAATCCAATTAATAATTAATTAATAAATATATATATATAAATCAAATAAATAATTAACACTTAATTATTTATTATAAAATTAGAATCATATTCTAAAACATTTCTCTCGCATAACCTATAGTTGTAATGTACATCTTATGCACATTATTTTTATCCAATAGTTTTAATATGAATCATATTTATATTAATTTTATTTGAATCTCATTCAAATAATTTCTCTCATAATATATAGTTTTTAATTTATAATTAACTATATATTATAATGTATCAATATACATATAATCCCTTAAGTAATTTGAACAATTCAAATTCTTCCAAAAACGTGATCCTCGTTTTACCCGTTATGAGCTAACAAGGGGACCTAATGGACCTACAGATCCGAAGCTTCAACGATCCAAGATTAATCAATCAAACTCATGACCGAGTTAATCTAGATTCCTTAACTACGGGTTATTCCACTAAAGACCTGCAGTTGCACTCTTCTCACTGCAGAATGTTTTCGTGTCCATGGATATACGACCATTAATGACGAGTCAATCCTTCACGAGTGTTCGTAACTCAAGTTGGGTCAAATTACCGTTTTACCCCTGAGTTACATCTTACTTCTTAAACACCACTGCTCCTCTAATGAACAACCCGGTTATGGTCCAACCAATAACCTGAAGTCCCTCTCGGGCAATGAGAGGGTGGGGCCCCTTGTTCAAGTCCCGGAGTCAGCATTTAAGGGAACACTCATCTACTCCCCTAAAGTCGGAAAGGAGTGAGTTCCATCTTGTGAAGTTATGTTCCCAACTCCCCACTCGGTCTCGTCCCCAAAATGGTAGGAATGTTGAGTCGGCGACTCGGGCCACTCTCACCCATACAGATCAAAGGACGAACCCTCACGAGTAGGAGTTCATAACTCACTCAGGATTGAGAATGAGTTGCCTGGTCATCCTAAGAAATAGCAACCTATTAGTTAACGGTGTTACATCTAAAGAATTCCTATTTCGTGGTCCGGTCTTATACAAACTCATTGTATAGGATACCCCCACTCGCATGTCTCCACACGAACGACCTGGATCAAGTCGTCTGTAACCTTTACAGAGTGGGTCGTATCCATAGTGTTGCCAAGATAAGGTACCCAACCTTATCCATATACTATAGACCCTTTAGGTTATTAACGGGACATTATCCATTCATATATCAGGGGTATATCAAATATATACCACGTATATCAACTATATACCTAGTATATATACTGTCCCGATTACATCAAAAACAAATTTATTGAATAAAACTTTATTAAATAGACATTTGTTTTTACAAAATACAAACCACGAGTTTAGGGCAACACACCCAACACAGTGGACCTTTAGCGACCCGCCACCTACGCTGAGGCAGTTAGGGGCGCCTTAATTATGGATAGGGATGTCTCTAACAAGGCCCAACCTCTGCTAGAAGTCGGTTCGTCTTCAGGTGTAAAAAGGAAAGCCCCTCTGACTTATGCCGACCAGCCATTTAGAGCACCCCAGCGCCAGGCTCAGCAACAGGGCATGCTGCCAGTGTGCCTCTCCTACCAGAGAAGACATGCGAGGTAGGGTTTGACGAGAAATAAGGGTTGTTTCAGGTGCGGGAGAGAAGGGCATTTTGCAAGGGAGTGTCCCATGTCGACCGCGAATACCCAGAGGCTAGGCCAGAGGACTCCCTCAACAGTTTAGACGTAGGGAGGTAACCAGAGCGCTCGTGTCTTCGCACTTACACGCAAGGAAGCGGCGGATGCCGAAACCGTTGTCACAGGTATTTCTTTCTCACTTTGGGTTCTTTTTTGGGTTTTGTGTGCGGGGTTTATGTCATTACCTTTGCATTATCTTCCAGGTACGATCTCAGTCCATAATGTGCCCGCTTATGCATTGTTTGATTCTGAGTCAAGTCACAGTTTTATTTCCACTACGTTTGTTCGTCAGGCAACCCTCGAACTAGAGCCGTTAGGATTTTTGTTGTCAGTTTCTACACCATCAGGGTCAGTTATGATTGCTAGTCAAATGGTGAGAGTAGGCGAGTTATCCTTTGACAACCAGACCCTGAAGGCAAGATTGATCCAGCTGGACATGCGGGATTTTGACGTCATATTGGGCATGGATTGGCTAGCTACCAACCAAGCCAACATTAACTGCCCGAGGAGGGAAGTCTCCTTCCAACTACCTTCGTGTCGGAGCTTTACGTTTAAAGGAGTTACGGGTGGAGTTCCAAAGGCAGTTTCGGCATTGAAGGCAAGACGTCTATTACAGAATGGAGCCTGGGGTTATTTGGCTAGTGTCATCGACACTAGTAAGACTCCACCCAGTATCCACTCCGTCCACGTGGTCAAAGAGTTCCCAGATGTGTTCCCTGAAGACCTCCCGAGGCTACCCCCTGTCCGTGAACTGGACTTTTGCATCGACTTATTACCCGGGACAGCCCCCATTTTAAAGGCACCGTACCGCATGGCTCCAGCGGAACTTAAGGAGCTTAAGGCACAGCTAGAAGAGCTCTTAGACAAGGGCTTCATTCACCCGAGTGTGTCTCCTTGGGGTGCTCCAGTGCTTTTTGTGAAAAAAAAAAGATGGATCTATGCGACTTTGTGTTGACTACCGAGAATTGAACAAGGTGACAACAAAGAATAGGCACCCCCTTCCTCGCATCAATTCTTTGACCAACTAAAAGGAGCAAGGGTGTTCTCGAAGATAGACCTGTGATTGGGGTACCACCAGCTGAGAATTAAGGACGCCGACATACCAAAGACAGCCTTCAGGACCAGGTATGGGCATTTTGAGTTTACCGTGATGTCTTTTGGACTCACCAATGCCCCTGCGGCATTCATGGATCTCATGAATCGGGCTTATAAGGAATTTTTGGACCTGTTTATGATTGTGTTTATCGACGACATCTTAATTTACTCCAAGATAGCAGAACAGCACGAAGGACATCTGCGACATGTCCTTATCGCCTTGAGGGGGAACGGCCTGTATGCGAAGTTCTCGAAATGCAAGTTTTGGTTGGATAAGGTGGCCTTCCTTGGCCACATAGTCACCAGGGAGGGTATTGCCGTGGACCCGGCCAAAGTAGAGGCGGTCAGTGGTTGGCCAAGGCCTCGTACAGTGACCGAAATCCGTAGTTTTCTCGGACTAACCGGCTATTATAGAAGGTTCGTCCCAGATTGCTCCCGATTGGCGAGGCCTTTGACTCAGTTGACCCGTAAGAATGCCACTTTCACTTGGAACGATGGATGCGAGACCAGTTTTCAAGAACTAAAGGAGCGTTTGGTCACGGCCCCGGTGCTAACGGTACCGGATGAAACGGAAGGTTTAGTGGTGTACAGTGACGCTTCACGGAGGGGGTTGGGTTGCGTTCTGATACAACATGGAAAAGTCATTGCTTATGCCTCGCGGCGGTTAAAGGTACACGAGCTTAACTACCCCACTCATGATTTGGAGCTTGCTGCGGTGGTGTTTGCCTTGAAGATATGGAGACACTACCTGTATGGGGAAAGGATTCAAATCTTCACCGACCACCAAAGTTTGAAATATTTCTTCACTCAGAAAGAACTTAACCTAAGGTAGAGGAGGTGGTTAGAGCTGGTAAAGGACTATGACTGTGAGATCAATTACCATCCGGGTAAGGCGAACGTGGTGGCCGATGCACTCAGTAGAAGGGCATCAAGCGTATCACCCCCAGCAGTGCCTCCTAGACCAGTATTAGATGAGTTGGACCATTCTGAATTAGAGTTAGTGGTGGAAGATGTCTCGGCAGTGCTAGCTCAACTCTCGGTTGAACCCACCTTGATACAACGGGTCATCGCTACACAAAGGGGAGATTCCAGCCTAAGCAAGGGTTTCGGTATGGTGGGTCAAGGAAATTTCTCTCTTGCAGAGGATATGGTCCTACCTTACCGGGGGAGATTGTGTGTGCCAAGAGACTTCCCTTTAAGGAAGGATTTATTAACCGAGGCCCATAATACCCCATTCTCGGTGCATCCTAGGAGTACCAAGATGTATAGGGATCTTAAGAAACACTATTGGTGGCATAACATGAAGCGCAAAATTGCCCAGTTTGTTAGTAGATGTCTGACGTGTCAACAGGTGAAGGCCTCAAGACAGAGACCCGCCGAGTTGTTGCAACCTCTAAGTATACCCGTGTGGAAATGGGATGACGTAGCCATGGACTTCATTACAGGGTTGCCGAGGACGGCTAAAGGGTCCACAGTGATTTGGGTGATTGTGGATCGCTTAACAAAGTCTGCGCATTTCATATCAGGCAATGCCACTTATTCAGTAGAAAGGTGGGCAGAACTGTATCTATAGGAGATAGTTAGACTCTATGGCATACCAGTGTCCATAGTGTCAGATTGGGACCCTCGTTTCACTCCAACTTTTTGGCGAAGTTTGCATAGAGCACTTGGGACGCAGGTTAGGTTACTCTCGAGTCTCGGGGCCTCCTTTCTTAGAAATCTTTTTAATTTAATTTAAGTATTTCATTTAATTTTATTTTGAGCTGCTGCGGAAATTGTTGTGAGTTATTGGCGTGTATGTACTTATTTAATTATTGTTTAACGAGGAGTCCGCTTCTTTGGCAATTGTCTTGGGTCGTTGGACCAACTACTTAATTCTATTATGGGATATAATTAAGCTTAAGAAGGTTGGAAATAGGATTCTAATTTCTTGTTCGTGGGCTTTGTTTTGTTTTAACAAAAAAGTAATTGGGTAAGTGGGTCTTCCTTATTTTAAAACAAAAGAGAAGTAAAGGGAAAACCCTAGCCCAAGTGGGTTTTGTTTTAAAACAAAAGAAAAGGGAAGAGAAAACCCTAGCCCCAAACCCACCTTCTTCGTGAAACACCCACCCCCCTCCCCGTTTTCCTTCTTTCTGTTCTTCCTTCTACCGTCAACCCACTCCTTCTCGAAGCGAGCTCAACGGCCGGCGACCTCAACTCAGCGGCGCCCATCTCCGGCGGACGACAGCAGGCGCCAAGGCTCGGGCAGCAGCAAGCGCGCGGCTCCAGACAACAGCGGCGCGTGGCATCGAACAGCAACGGACGCGCGGCTTTGGGCAACAGTGGGCGTACGCGCGGTGTCGGGCAGCAGCAGGCGGCGGCGGTGCGATTTCAGGGCGTTTTTCCGGTCGTGCATCCCCCCCCCCCCCCGCGAGCAGGTTCGGTCTCCCTTGGTGGTCGGAAATCGCGGCGCGGGTCCTTGCTTCACACAGCGTAGTGGGTATCGATTTGGTGAGTTTTTGTTGATAAAGTAGCTTGGACAGCAGCAAATTTTGCTTTCGGCGCCTACCCATAACCATTAGAAACTCGATTTATGCAACCCACATTTATTCGAGTTAGGCTGGAGTTACCCGCACCTAGACGAAGGCGATTTTTGTGGTAACGGACGTTGCAAGATCCCTTATATTGAATTTCGATGGCTGGAAATTTTGTGTTAATTATTTTTATTTGTCTATTGTTGATTAGGTGTTGAATTGACGCAAGATCTAGGAGCATACAGTGTGTAAGTAGCACCAGGGGGCGAGTACGTGCGTTATTGAATGTTAATGGAATGGTTTTGTGCTGATTTTTAGTTAAAATAATTTATTTCGTGCATATAGAAATTGTTAGTCTTGGTTTTGTGAACACCTAGTGATTGTTGTTCAGTTACATGTTACTAATTCTATTGTTAGACATTATGAACATGCATGGTTTCTTGTCTTTGAATGTGGCTGGTCAGTTCTGATTATTATGGTTGGGAGGGATTGATCTATGTCGTTTGGAAACATGTTGAGATGAAATGCATATGCTGATTGTATGTTATTTAGTTTATGTTGTTTAGTTGGAAGCTATTGGGTAGTGTTTTGTTTGGTACGATTAAAAGTATGCTGGAAAATTGTGTTGTGACTTGGAATGTGGGTGATTTATAGGTTGTCTTGGAAGGGTTAGTGGGAGATGTCAAGAGTGATGGAACGGGTTAATTGTTGCTATCATGTGGGTTGTCGGAAGTGAAAACGCATACTAGTCGTTGGGTTATTCAAGGCCTTGTAGTGGATGATTTGGGGGTTATGTGGTAAAGTTGTAGCGAATGACGATGTTGTGAATGCGTGGTTTATCGTGTAATGAAAGTGGATGTACCGGTGTTGTGGCCTCGTGGGCAATGGACGAGGCGATTAAGTCCCTACTGGATGTCGAGGCTCCGGGGGTAGAAGGCCTTGGGGATAAATGACAAGGCCGGACACCAAGTTTTCTATAAAGGAGTATTGGGATCTTGAGGATAAGCGTCAAGGACCAATACGCCTGTAGTCATCGGTGCCTTGGGGATAAATGACAAGGCCGAACATCAAGTTTCTATAGATGAGTATTGGGGTCTTGGGGATAAATGTCAAGAACCAATACGCCGAGTAGTCATCGGTACCTTGGGGATAAATGTCAAGGACTGGTGCACAGTTCAAGGCCTTGGGAATAAATGGCAAGGTCGAATGCCAAGCTTTTATAGAGGGAGGTCGGTATCTTGGGGATAAATGTCAAGGGTCGATACGCCTCGAAGAGTTAGACTTGGAGTACTAACGCAGAGGGTAGAGCGAATTTTAGCTCGAGTGGGTCAAAGGCTAGAGGGTCGTGTAGTCGAAGTCTTGGGAGTCCTGGTGTTTGGATGCTTATATGAGAATGTTAATCTACTGTTATTATCTCTTGTTGCCTGGTTGTTTGTTTTTGCTATTGTGTTTGATGTTGCTGTGATTACGAGCATGCTGTTGTGATTAGTTAGGGAGGGCTACTTACGGAGTATTTTATATACTCACCCCCCTACCTTAATTGTTTCAGGTGGGAACAGGGCCCCCGACCGTGGTGATGACGTGGAGGAGGCTTGACCGAGGATGGATCACTAGTTGTGTTGGTTAGGATGGCGGAAACTGTCGTTCATTGCGAGTAGCATTAGAAACTTATAGTTAGGGGTGTACTAGACATTGGGTTGACTCACGGAACGTTTTCTTTTTCTTTATTCATTCTTCATAGGCGAACTAATGTTTTGCGGTTATTGTTATTATTTGAATCACTGATGGACTTTGGATTACTGGACCAAATGATTGTTTTCTTTTAATTGGATTGCTAGCCACTAAGGCGGGCACGAACTTTTAGGAATTGGTTGTGTTATGAGTCCCTGATTATCTTTAAAGTAACTGTTTCTCGTCTTTGGGTTGAAGGGGGAAAGGACAGGGGATGATCGCATTATCTCAATATTTGAGGATGTATTTTCGAGGGCATTACACGTTACGTTACCTTTAATGGGAGGGGGGGTGAATAGGTAATATAGTAACGTCATCTCGTTCGTAGTGAAATTTGGGGGCGTCACATATCTGGTATATTTTGATGTACTACATAATAGGTATATTTAGTTATAATTGATTTACTTAAAACTAAATGAGTTATAAATAATTATATATACTATCAAGTACATCAAAGATATATCAGTTATAACTAATATACTATTTATATGAAGGATATAATTGTATACTTGATACACCTAATTTGAAATAGATCAAGGTACATCAAATTTATCATTTTTACTAGGGGTGAAATAAAGTAAACTGACTCGAACAGAACCGCTAAGAGTCGGTTCGGTTCGATTTTAATAAAATTAGAAACCGAAATTGAAAGTAACCGAACCGAATATTTTTGTCCTTTTTGGTTTTAACCGACCGCTAGGGTTGCACACTCTTTCTTCTTTACTTTTAGTGCGGCCCCCTCCTCAGACTTTTCAATCTCACGCATGGCTCAACCAAATGACAGACCCACAGTCTTCCACCAGCGTCGAGATGCTCTCCACCAGAGACGGTGACCCTCTCCATTTGGGATTTAGGGTTTCCTCGTTATGTGTGTCGCACATCTAAAGCCTAAAAGGCTTTATGGGTTTCACCATTCTCTCTTAAATCTTCTCTTAGTGTGAGTTTGTGAAAAGCATCTAATGAAGCTATGTGATTTTCCTTTCTTCCGTTTTGGTTTATTAATCTATCTTTTTCTTTTCTTCTCTTAGTTTGTTCCATGGAGGTAGATTTGTATTTGCTTTTCAGTTCATGAAATGGGTGTTGAAAATCTAGATGGGTTAGATGATTTCAGTGGTTTAAATTTGTGGGTTTCTTTTTTTGGAACAATTAATGAATATGAAGTTGATTATTGAAATCTAGATGGGTTATGTGATTTCATAATGTTCTGTTCTTTTTTTCATGGTTTTCAACGTCTGGATCTCACATCTTTAGGTTTTAACATGAAAATTTTGGAAGATCTTGTTTTGATTTTGAGAAAATGTCTAAATGGTTATAATATTGGTGAAGAAATCTTAGGAATGTGGGTTTCTGAACAACCCATTGTTTGGCTAATTGATCCGTGTGGAATATATATATATATATTTTAAATTGATCGGTTCTTGAAATTAATATGGAATGAAAGAGGCATGCTATTCATATTAAAAAAAAAAAACTGCTTCAGTTGGATTCAGAACCTAACCGATTTACTTTGGTTCGGTTCTATTTTTGTTTTTACTTAACTGAACCAATTTCTATTTTTTCTCTATGCCCGAAAACTGAACCGAACTGTCTTTTTTTCACCATTAATTTTTACATAATTTCGTCGTTTTCAGAACCTATGCTGATAGTTGTTATGATATCTCTTCTACCAATTGATTCATGATACTTGAAACATGTGTTCATAATGTGAGGAACTGTTTTCTTTTCACGGTATGCTAAAAGCTGTTATGATATCCCCCATCGAATTTAGAGTATTCATCACGATTTAGACTAGTGATCAAACACAATTCTTTTAGGCTAAACCTTGCATATTTTCTTAAATGTTAAAGGTCAACCCTTTTATTATATAACCTCCTAATTCATTAAGTTTATCGGCAATTATGAATGACGCCTCTCGATTCAAAATGATAAAAAATATTCAAAGTGTCATTCTTTGAACTATTCCATTTGGGTTAAGGAAAAGTTTCTATAATGTTATCGAAGATTTATAATTTTAGAGTAAAATTTAACTTTCAACTCATAATTTCAAATGAAAAGTTTTTCGATTTTAGAGTAAAATTTAACTTTCAACCCATAATTTCAAATGAAAAGTTTTTCGAGTAAAACATAACAAATATCAACATTCAAGTATATCATTGGTATATTGGCATTTATATCAAGTATATAAACATTAAAATCAAGTATATCAATGGTATATCAAATCAGGTCCATCAATGAAATATCAAATGAGGTATATTGATGGTATGTCAGAACAAATATATATGAGTAATTAAATAAGGTACATCAATGATATATCAGAGGCTCATTAATATATTACATAATATATCAATAATTAAATAAGGTATATTGACGGTAAATTAAAAACTAAATGGTATGACTTAGAGGTATATTAATTGTATATCCGAGACCAAATGATATGACATTTGAGGTATCTCAATAATATATCAGACACTAAGTAGTATGACTATAAGGTATATAAATAGTATAGAAACTAAATTGTATGAATATGAAGTATATCAAAATTAGAGACTTTAGGGTACTTGGATTTTTCTATATTATGGATTAGCGGCTTTTCGGATTAACGAATTGTGTAATAGAGTTGGGAAAGTTATGGAATCTAATTATGGTGTCTAGCTTCAACCTTATGTAGGATTTTTTGGGTGAAATAAATGGAGAGGATGAAGCCTTATTTAGGATTCCGGCCTGAAGAAGACAAAAAAAAAAAGAAAAGGCAAAAACAAAGTTGCCCATGTCCATAAGGTTTAGGACAATGATTATATTATAAAATATTTTTTTGTCCTCAATTTGTTGAGAGAGAGAGGGAGAGAAAGTCGGTTTGGGTTTAAGGAGATACGGCACAAATTTTAATGGCTATTTGGCACTACAACCACCATTCATGTATGGACACGTGTTTACTTATACTAATTTCTCAAACACCAGACGTTACCAAATACTCTAACCCATTGGACCAATGTGCCCATACATTATGATTTTGGTATTTCTTTTTATTATTTTACCATACAATTGAAGCTCATTTCTGAATCGAACCGATTCGGTTCAACCTTTTTTTTTTTAATTCCTTACTTTCCTACTAGCAAGCCACCATCTTTTCTATTCCAAGTAAAAAATAATACATACAAAAAATTATGGATTTGTGATCGCCTCAACTTTTGCATCGAAAGGGGAAAGTGAACATTCCCATGTACTTTTCAAGCTTAAAAGTAATGCCTAGAAATTCTAAGTATCATTTTAACTAATCAAACATTCATATTGACATTTACAAAATTCTAACAAAAAAATACTAAATCTTCTCAAGTCTACTGTCATTGGCTGAATCTCAATTTCCATCATCAAGACTCCAATTCCTCCACGACCTTATCATGAACTTCTTCAAGTCTCTTTGCTGCTTCTTCAACGCCAAGGCACCGAGCTAAGACCCCATCGGACATCTTGTAGTCCAAATTGCCACAACATTTTGTGAAGCATTTCAAGTCTTTCCTGGCCATGTGCACTGACGACACTGATTGCTTTAGTTCTTGAATCACAACATGTCTCCAATCTCCTTCTTTAATGACATCCTCATATAGCTTAT